>NW_004524784.1:2739561-2757676 GCF_000260255.1 Octodon degus
AGAGAGAGAGAGAGAGAGAGAGAGAGAGAGAGAGATTATCCATGGAAAATTCCTGTATCTAAAATTCTTAAAAACTTGCTAAGTTGGGGCTGGTGAGATGGCTCAGTGGTCTAAAGCACCTACTTGGAACAAGCCTTAGCAAAGCACAGGGACCGCGGTTCAATCCCCCAGCACCACATGCCAGCCAGCCCCGCCTCCTGGTGGGCTGAGCTGGCCACACACACACACACAAATAAATAAAATTTAAAAAAAAAAAAAACTTGCTAAGTTTTTTAGTAACAATTAATTCATAGGAAGCACTAAACACAGTGGTGAGTGCCCCAGTAAAAATTCAGTATTTTTTTAATCATTGAATTACTATAGTAAAAAATAAAATAAAATGGAACTCCTTGCTGTCTTAAGACAAATCAGATATAAGGCGACAATCTGATGAGAATTATGACTGTCCTTTCATCCTTTTCACATATTTCAAGATTGCTTTCTCAGTCATCTGCCAACTTTATAAGTACCAAACTCCCAAGATGATCCTTGCATTAAAATACTTATCACCCTCACAGGAGAAAAAAAGTACATTATTGCAATTGTATGCTGCCTGCTACAAGCTGAAGTATATCCACACCACCAATTTCCTTTGTTAGAGCCCTAATTCTCAGTATGCTGGCTCTTGGAGATGAGACCCGAGAGAAAGTCAGGGTAAGATGAGGCATGAGGGTAGAGCTCTCAGAGGGAGATCTGTGCCCTTCTTTATGTAGAGCTGATAGAGTGCTGCCCAGCCCCCAGTGCGCCTCCTCCTTTCCCAACACAGTAAGAGGCTGCCATTTGCAAGCCAGTAAGAAAGGTCCCCACCAGAACTGTACTGCCACCCTCATCCCAGACTCCCAGCCCCAGAACCATGAGAAAAGATCTGTGGCTTAAACCACCACCATATGGCATTTTGTCGTGACAGCCACCCTTCCCAGTATGCTCCCTCAGCAGGGCTTGCAACCAGCTAGAAACTAGATCAAGGAAAATGTTCTTATAAAAATGGTGATAGACAAGTTGTTTTTAATTTCCCGTAGTAAGTTCTCATACTTTTTACACCAAAGCTCTGACTCACTAATTAGCATCATTTTCACACTACAAAAGGAAGTAGATTTCCAACCTGCTTGGCAAGAATTGCAATTATGTTCAGTGACAAATTAAGGGATCATCCTTCTCTTAGTGTATACAACAGCAAATAAAAATTTAATCACCGTAAAGAGTAATGTTAAATTATGTGGCTTAGCTACGGTCAATGAAGTGCTTTTGTAGGTGGTTTTAAAACACTGGGTTGAAATTATTTAAGATTCTATGTGAAGCCAACAGAAAATGGGGAAAGTAGTGGAGAGAGGCAGGAATCTACCGAGAACACAGAAGAATGGCAAAGGGAACTTATCAGCACCCAGGATTATCTGAAAGGAAGGTAGTGCTTTCTTCAGATTGTTGGGTTACTAGAAACACAACTGAAAATAAATAAATAAATAAATAAATAAATAGAAGCATAACTGCTGCGGTGCTCTTGATAAACAGAGACTCAGGACTATGTTCGCATCTGTAGGATCCCAAGTAGAAGTGGACAAGCCAGCCTCAAAAGAAAGGGATCTTTGTGAAGCTGGGCCCCAAGGAAAAAGAAAGTCAGACTTGAAAATTAAGTCTTCATTTGGGCAACCTGACACTCGCAGGAGGGCCCCACTGCTTCTGTCTCCCACCCAGGACCCACCCCTGCTCCTTGTTTCTTGTGTCAGGCAGCCTGTGGGACTGCACACGGCCCGCACTGCCTCTCTTCTGCCCCTCCTGCCACCACTCACCATTTAACAGCTTTGCTCTTCCCATTTCCCGTTCTGATGTCAAATAATGAGAAAAGAAAAGAGAAAGGCTGGTCAGCCAGAGCCTCTTTGCAGATCTCTGCGCTGTGAGTCATCTCTGGACTCCATCCCAGTGCTCCAGTGGAAGTGAGGAGGGAGTGGACCACACTGAGCACAGGACCCCCTCAGCCCAGGCTGCAGTCACAGTGAGCATCCAATGGCCTCCCCCATCTAGAACACTAAGGAGAGCTCAAGAACAAAATCAGAGGAAGGGCTAAGCCCGCTTTAAATCTGGGTATCACGGCCAGGTGTGGTGGCACAAGACTGATTTCAGCACTCAGGAGGCAGAGGCAGGAGAATCTTCTGGAGTACAAGGCATGCCTAGGCTACAAAGTGAATCAAGGCCATCCTGAACCACATTGGGAGAACCTGCCTCCAAAAACCAAATGAATAAATAAATCTGAATATCATTAGAGACTAAAATGTAATCACGGGTAAGATGTGGCTGATGGTCATCTTATTCTTTTAAATTCATTTTAGCAATAAATATGATTTAACCCTATTATTCAAAATACTGTTTCAACATGTGAGCAATGGTTTTTGAAATTAATGAACTAGGGCTGGGGAGATGGCTCAGTAGAATAAGTGCTTGCCTGGCAAGTGCGAGGGCCTGAGTTCAATCCCTGGTTCCACCAAAAAAAATCAAATGAAGAAAAAATGAAATCTATGCATTGTAAGTTTTTTGAATAGATATATAGTTACATTCTCTTAATGAATAGAGGGATTTGTTCTAATAGTGTTTGTAAATAGGATATCATGTCCACATCTTGTACAGCAATTAACCACCAGGAAAAATGTATGCAATGTGTTAATTATTGAAACTGTCCTCCCAATTTGGTTTGAAACTCTCTCATTGCTATTTGTTTCTCAATAAAATTATGGGGGAAAAAAAGAAATTAATGAACTAGTTTACACTGTTGCCCTACTAGGAATTTCACTAGACTTTACACTTGTAGCACCTCTCATTGGGGACTCGCCAAGTGCACATGTTTCCAGCCATGGGGGCTCTTTGGACAGGGTGCTGATTATTAGGCCTCAGACAGAAATCAGGTTTGGCACAGAAGGTCAAGGTTGAAGAACTTGACGTGTGCTCACCAGGACGGGCACCGCACCACCCACTGCTGTCTCCCTAGGGGTGCAGAGCAGCCAGCACCCAGCGCCACCCACATCCAGACTGTGTGAAGTTGCCTCCACCACAGGCCAGCCGAGGTGGATGGCTGAGTCATGGAGAGAAAGGCCAGAGCCCAAGGAGGCTGGAGATGGGGAAGGAGGAGCAAGAGCAAAAGGGAAACGAAAGTCGTGAACTCAGACACCCCCAGAACTGGGTCTAAGGGGGACAGAGCAGGAAACAGCAGGGCAAGCAGAGGAGGGAAAGGAGAAGGACCTAAGGAACTCAGAGAAACCCTTGCTGGACTGAACCCCCGCATAGCCACGGCCAGCTTGGCCCTGAAGACCATGTGTCTGGAAAAATTACAGAGCCACATCAAGCACACATGTCATTTAGATAAGTGACAAAAGTAGACTGTTTTGGTTTTAGTCACATTTTTGTTGTTGTTGTCTGAGAGACAGGATCTCACTGTGTAGCTCAGATTGCCTTTGAACTCACTATGGAATGCAGGCTGATCTCAAACTCATGACAATCCTCCTGCCTCAGCCTCTCGAGGGCTTGGGACTACAGGCGTGAGCCACCATGCCTGGCCAAGGGTTTTGTTTTATACTAAAAAACTAACACAGTTGCTTAATCTGCTGTGGTCAACTAATTCTGCTTCTTGGAAGGAAGAGGGTACTAGGGGTTGCACCCAGCACCTTGAGCATGCGAAGCCTGCGCTCTCCCCACCACCCCGACTCTGCTTTGAGCTCCTGGACATAAGGGCCACTTACAGCCTGCTATAAGGAGGAAATAATTAATTGCTGGGCAAGTTTTCCTGTGCCTTACAACCAGAAGGCCAAGCCAGTTGAAAGCTCAGCTAGAAGAACACGTGATCAACATTTTTCTCACATTGCTCTGGTCATGCTTTTCATTCTTCAGTGAACTCTGGGTTCAAGCCTGTCAAAAGATGTTTTTCTGCTTCAAATCATGCAGCAAAATCATCTTGCAGCAGAGCTACACCAGAGGCAATTGAACTGAAAACATTGGCTGTCTCTCAGCACAGGGGCTGAGATGGCGCTAAGAGGCGTGGAAGGTGATTTTCCCTTCAGTGCCAGTGACTCATCAAGTGAGGAGCGAAGGAGCGCACTCCTCTCGGATATTTCCAGACGCACCCCTCAGCAAGCAGCAGGCATCCGCAGAGTGAGTGCTGTCCGGCAAGAGTCATGGGAATCCCACAGAACCGACACACTGGCTTCGTGGAGATGGGTGGAGAGAGGAGCCTCCATCATCCAAAACGGGAAACTGAGTCCCTGTTGCAGCTGCCGCCACTACACCTGCATCCAATAAAATGAGCATTAAACAAAACAGAGATAACGTAACAGAGCACTGCTTTGAAAAATACAGTGGAAAAGGAAAACACGATGTTAGGTGGCATTTAATGACATGAAAGCATGTTTCCAAAATTCTGGTAAGTGAAAAAGATAAATTGTAAAGGCATTTGTTTGCTGGCTCTCATTTTGTGTTAATGTTATCTAAGTAAATGTGCAGAGAAAACACAGGCCTGGTAAATGCAAAACTTACAGAGATAGAAACACTGTTTGTATTTTTTTTTCTGTTGCTGTTTTCCAAATTTCTACAATGACTTTTTCCCCATAATTTTATTGATAAACAAATAGCAATGAGACAGTTTCACATCAAATTGGTAGGACAGTTTCAATAACATATTGCATACATTCTTCCTAGTGGTTAATTGCTGTACAAGATGCGGACATGATATCCTATTTACAAACACCATTAGAACAAATCACTCTATTCATTAAGAGAATGTAACTATATATCTATCCTAACCACTTTGAATACACAGATACAAAATGGACATTCATCTGTATACCCTTTTTTTGTTAAGTTCCATCATTTAAATATTATAGGTGTGTAAACTCAGCAAAATATTCTAAAAGAGTCCAGTAGTCCATAATAGTATTGGGTCTTCCACTTCACTGGCAATGTCAGAAATTGTTGACCTGAGTCCCCTACAGCTCAACATAACAGCATGGCTTTACTTCTTATACTTTGTTTTTATACTTTTCTGCTGGATGGTTAAGACCAAGGTAAAGCAGATCTCAGGATAAATCCTGAGGGGATTTCACTGACCTTATCAGACCCAAAAGCTACAACTCTTGTTGCATAGGTCCTGCTTTACCTTGGTCTTAACCATCCTACAATGAATTTTTTAACAAGTCAGCTCTTCTATAAAGTGAAGAGAATCGGTCAAGCAATGGCCGTGACTCATCCTCATGTCAGACACTGACAAAAGGATGTACAAAAGGTGGTACAGGGCTACAGGATAAATCCTGAAAGTACTTGGCTGACCTTATCAGATACAAAAGTTACATTTCTGGGTATATAGGTCTTGCTATATCTTGGTCTTAACCATCCAGTAGAAAAGTATAAAAATGAGGTATATAAAGTAAATCCATATTAATGCGATGAGCTGTAAAAGGCTGAAGTCAATAACTTCTGAGGAGAACCCACTAATATTATAGACTGCTAGACAGTGTTAGATTGTTTAGTTGAATTCAAACACTTATAGTATTTAGATGCCAATAGAATATTCACCTCTGACAGGACAAATTAAATAAATAAATAATTTTTTAAAAAGATACAAGGGAAAGATCATTTTATATTTATATATACAAAATAGGATAAATTTACAGCTACTTTCACTTAACTCAATGAGAAGAAAGAGGTGTACTAACAGTGTTTGGACAGAATATCCTCTCTGCTTCTTGTACCATGGATAGCCACTAAGAAGATAACAATGTACAGTGTATTGACCATCAAAACTGTCCTATTAATCAGCTGTGAAACTGTCTCATTCATATTTATTTCTCAATTTTAAAAAAGAGAAAAAAAAGTGAAGAGGGCTTTGTTCAAGGGACTGCTGTCTGGCATCCCCCTGACCAAGGCCCCTGGCCCAGTGGTCATGAAAACTGGCAGTGCATCCTGTCACACCAATGGTCCATCCCTTGCTCCTCAAGAGATCAAAGTGGAACCAAGAGGAAGCAGTGAACAGTCTGGGCCAGACTATAGGGTGGGAGCTGTGGATTTGTTCTCTTCACATGTTAAGAATGTAGCTGGGGGGGCCAAGGAGATGGCTCAGTGGAATACACACTTCCCTGGCAAGCTCAAGGGGCTGAGTTCAATCCCCGGTTCTGGAAGAAAAAAAAAAAGAGTGTAGCTGGGGACACCCAAGCTTTATAAGCCATCACCCTATTAAGGGCAAAAAGGCAGAGGCTCATGGGAAAGACAATCAAGCCCACCTATTTCCAGGACTGGGGAATGGAGGAGGATGTATCTTCCCACAACATGCCTCTGTGTGGGGGGAGGCAGACACCAGGCTAAGCTCAGAGAATATCAGCTTCTCTTTCGCTTCATTCTCCACTGACCCTGTGACAAACACTTGGCCTTCACAGAATTCTAGCAGCTTCTGTAGTAGGCCTTGCCATTCCCAAAGCCCTAGGTCTGTCCTTTGCCAACCCCCCTCCACCACCACTCTTCAGGGTGAAAGTGGGGGGTTCATTACCTCCCTCTGCTGCCTGAGCTCCCAGAGAAGCCAGCCATAAGCTCCAGAGATGCACATGGTGTTGCCCCGATTTCTGATGAGAGGACTGTGGTTTTGTTTAATTCCCATTATGTCTGCCTAAATTCCCATCACCTAATGAAACAGCAGTGGAAGGCATTACTTTCAAATTTTAAAACAGGCAAAATTAATACATACTTAGAAGCTTTTAAGTATTATTTATACAATTTTTATCTACACACGTGCGCACACACACACACACACACACACACACGTACACACAGAGGTCCAGAAATCAGAAAAAGATGTTTATCAGAATGTTGGCAACAGTTGTTTCGGAACAAGGTCTTCTTAGTCCACTCGGGCTCCTATAACAAAATAGCATTAACCAGCAGCTTATAAACTGTAGGAATTTGTTTTTCACCATTCTGAAGCCCGGATGCCCAGATGAAGGCAAACTCTCTGCCTGGAAGGGTCGTGCTCTGGATTAGCTTCCCAAGGCACTAATCCTGTTCACCACGGCCAAGCACGCAACCTCCCACAGGGCACCTGGCAGGTGGGATTTGCACACAATGCAGGAAGCACACAGTCTTACCATAGCAATGGGTCGCGCTCTCTTTCCTTCTCTCTCTCTCTCTCTCTCTCTCTCTCTCTCTCTCTCTCTCTCTCTTCCCCCCCAGTATTCTCTCATTTTTCTCTACACATATATAGTGTCATTTTTATTTAATAAATGAAACGCAATTCAAACTGCATTTGCAAAGTGCCTGCCTCACAAGCATAAGGTCCTGAGTTTGATCTCCAGTACCAAAAACAAACAAACAAACTGCATCAGCATATCTATGCGTAAAAGAGAGTAAATATTTAATAAACAATTTTCTTCTCAGATAATTATAGGGTAAAATAGCACTTATTCAGTGATTATTCTGTGCCAGGCACTGCGGTGAAATTTTTATTATATATCATCTCATTTAAACTTACAACAACGTGATTGGTTGAGTCTTCCCATATCCACCTCCTTTATTCTGGTTTGTTTTTTGGTTTTTTTTGTCAGGGAAGGTGTTTTTGTTTTTTGAGACAGGGTCTCCCTATATATAGTTCAAGTAGACTTTGAACTCACTTTACAGCCCAGGATGAACTCAGATTTGCAGCAGTTCTCCTGCCCCAGCCTCCCGAGTGCTTTGATTCCAGGCTTGCGCCACCAAACGGGCTGCTCATCCCTTTTAAAAGATGAAAAAACTAGGACAGAGAGAGTAAGAAACCTAGGAAAAGCCCCAGAATTAGTAAATGATTAAAATAAACCCCACACAGTAGTCGGCATAACTGCAACTCATGCTTACTACAGTAAAAAGTGGTTTTGATCATAAAATTTGTCCATAGTGGCATTAATAGCTATAATTTTTGTAACTATTTTCTATCTGCTGCCTTTTATTCTTTGCTGCTCTTCCTCTTCCACTAGTTTTGTCTTCTCTCTGGAGTGTTTGATAGTGTTCTGACTTTTAGTGCTTTCTTGTTAGTTCAATTACACTTTCATGTTAAATGTCTTTAGTGGTTATCCTTGTTTTTTGTTTGTTTTTTTTTTTTAGGAAAGGGTCTACAGAGTGTTCAGGGTTCACTACTGGAATGCACTCATAGTGATCCGCCTGTTTACAGCCTCCCAAGAGCTGGGATTACAGGTGTGCGCCACCACGCCCAGTCTCAATTGCCATCTCAGGTGCCCAGGGGGCGGGGCTGGCATGGAAGGTCCAGGGAGCAAACCCCGGGCCGCTGTCCACTCAGCTATTTGGAGTGGTTGTCCTTGCGCTTGCATTCTACAAATGACTAGAGTCTTCCAAAGGACATCGCGCCACTTCCCAGCAGTGCAGGGAATTTAGAACAGTCTCAGTTCTTCCCTCCCACCTGTCAGAACGCTGCTGTCAGTTGTCACCAAACCACATCGTTGCTGTTATTATTTTTAAAAATCATCTCCTGCATCAGTTAAGAATGAGAAAATATGTCCTTTTACCTTCCTGTGTTGCCTAACACTCTTCCTTTATTTATGTTGCTCCAGGTTTCTGACAGACGCTATTTTTCTTCTTTCTGAATAATTGCTGTTAACATTTCTTCCACAACATGTCCACAGGCAACAAATCCCATCTATAAAAAGTCATTTTTTCTACTTCACTTTTGAAGAATGATTTCACTGGGTACAGAATTTTAGGGAGGAGATTTTTTCCTTTCAAAAATATAAATATTTTACTAGATCTGTTTTTGCTTTCAGGGTTTCTAAAGAGAAATCCAGCTTCATTATCTTTGCTCCCCTTAGGTAAAGGCATATTTTTTTCTCTAGTTTCCTTCAAAAATCCCTTTGTCTTCGATTTTCTTAAGTTTGAATATGATATGTCTAGGTATAGGTTTTTTGTACTTATGTTTGGGGTTCTCAGACCTTTGTGCGAGTGTGGTTTGGTGACAGTCTTTAATTTTAGGAAATTCACAGTCATTATTGCTTCAAATATTTCCTCTGTTCTTTTTTTTTTTCCTCTTGTTATTTCCATTAACTTCTTACAATTTTCCCATAGTCCTTGGCGATTCTGCTTTATCTTCTTTGTTCTTTTTTTTTTTTTTGTATTTTAGGGAAAGATCTACAGAGTATTCAGGGTCTCACTACTAGATCAGACTCATAGTGATCCACCTGTTTATAGCCTCCCAAGTGCTGGGATTACAGGAGCATGCCACCAGGCCCAGTCCCAATTACCATCTCAGTGTACCCCGGGGACAGGGGCCGCACAGCAGGCCCAGGGATCAAACCCGAGCCCCTCTACCTGCTTGCAGGCATTTTAATGCACTGAGCTGTTTGGCCGGCCCTCTTTTCTTTTTTCGTTCTTGTCTCTTTGAATTTCAGTTTTAGATTTCACTGACACATCTTGAACTTCACTAATTCTTTTTTCCACCATCTCATGAACCCTATGGAAGACATTCTTTGTTTTTCCTGTTATATTGCTTGTTATTTCTTGCTCTTTCTTAGAGTCTTTCAGTCTCTCTCTCTCTCTCTCTCTCTCTCTCTCTCTCTCTCTCTCTCTCCCTCTCCCCCTTACAGCCCCCCCCCACACACATACTGGTATAGTTGTTTTAAAGTCCCAGTCCAATAATTCCAACGTCTCTGCCCTATCTGGTCTCTGCTTGCCTTATCTCTTTGGGGTGTTTTATTATCTTTTAGTATGTCTTGTTTTTTCCTTGGAAGCTGGACATGATATACTGAGGAAAGATAGTGAGATTAGGCCTTCATTTTGAGGCAGTTTTGTTTATGTGGCTGCCAATTATATTGTGTTTATTTGCTGTAGCTATGGGTATCAGAGGCTAAAATTTTCCATGGTGTTCTTGTTTTTGTGCCCTCTGTTGTCTTTGGGTTTCTCTAGAGACTTCCTTGTAAAAAAGACCTATAAAAAAGGTCTAACTAGAGGGGTTCTTTTTTTTTTTTTTTTTTTTTTTAGTGTTTTTTTTAATTAATTTTACTGAGAAATAGCAACGAGAGTTTCAAAACCACTTAGTAGGACAGTTTCAATAATTAATACATTGCATACTGTTGTCTTCATAGTGGTTATTCATATGGAGGGGTTCTTTCAATCATATTTTCCAGGTAACATACAGAAACCTTCAGTGTGTTAGTAGGGAAGAGAGGGAGGAGACAGCCTACCATCCTATCATGAGGTCCAAGTCTGGTCAGGTAGGCTCCGCTGACCAGCGCTGCTCCTGAGGAAAGAGCTTGCTAAGAACAGAATGCTCTGGCTACTTCGCAAAAGGTTGCGTCCCCTCCCCCTGTGGGAAGAATGAGGCGATTTGCTCTGATCTTCATTTTAAGAGTTGGATGGTTCATCTGGAGTGATCTGCAAAACTGGGTCCGCTTGGAATTTGACTCCCTGTGGGTTGTCCACACTGAGCCTCAGTTTCAGTACAGCGCGGGGCCCCAGGAGCTGTCTGTTCCTGGGCTTCTGCTCCCCGTGTCCGCATCGCCAGGCTGTCTCCGCCTCTGGAGGCCGTGATTTGCCTGTGACCTTCATTCTCCCACGGATCTAGTAAGAGTCACCGATCTGAGCTTGAGCAGCTTGCTTTCTTGTGTGGACGGGAGTGGCAACTCAGCTGAGACCTCGACGCACCCGGTCAGACACCAGAAGCCTCCAGGTCACACTTTCCATAGCTTCTTTTCTCTCTCCCCTGGATCTGATAACGCATATGTGATCTGGAACACGAAGAAAATCCCAGTGCCTCGGCATCACGTTCACAAGAGTAGTATAAGAGCAGTTGCCATTTCTAGCTGAGACTAGTCACAGTTTGGGGCTTTATATTTCTTACACCAGCTAGAAGTCTCATGTATTTCTCCTCAAAGTGTAACATATGCTACCATAGCAATATGTATAAATGTAATCGTTGCAAAATGGGCAAATGCACAATTAAATGAAAGGATAAAATTGGTAGATACGTTTCAAAATCTTGATGACTCTGGTGCTTCAGTTTGTGAACTTCATTCTTCGCATGATTCTGGTCGCAAATAGCATTGGACAAGAACTGAATCCAGTTGCCTTTATGGATCAACACTGAACTTGATTCCGTTCTTGTTCAGTTCGATTTGCAGCCAGCATCATGGAAAGAATTAAGCTCATGGACCCACGTACCACTGTACTCATATAGGTGGAGTGAAGAAATAACAGGGGAGATAAAGATTATTATTCTTTTAGGGGACATTCTTTGGCATGTGTGTATATCTAAAGATACGTATTATATTTTTTCTAGCACTGGAAAAACCTCATGTACATTAAGGAATCACAGGAAATCTCGTGCATGTTAGGCAAGCCTGCTTCCAAAAGGCTGCATCCCAGCTCCCCCTTTTTAAAATAAGGCATAGGGGCCAGCGAGATAGCTCAGCAATCTAAAGCGCCTGTTTAGGCAGCTTGGCAGGCATAGGGGACCAAGGTTCAATCCCCAGCACCACATGCTATGCCAGCCCTACCCTCAGGACAGGCTGAGCTGGCCCAAAAATAATAATAATAATAAAATAGGGCATATAAGATTTTTCTGAGGGTATTTTTCATTGATAATATACTGAAAAGTGCTTTAGCTAGATTGAATTGATTGGTTCTTCAGTCTAACACCTATAAATTTCATCTTATTTGGGGTAGGGAGGACTTCTGTAGGTGTAAAGATCCTGAGGTGAAGAGATTGTCCCAGATTATCTAGGTGGACTCTGAATTAAATGACAAATATCCTTAACAAAGAAAGGCAACAAGAGATTTAAGATATTCACAAAAGAATATAGTTGAGGTGGCAGTGAGGCTGCAGATACTGAGCCAGGGGCCATACAACCACAAGCCAAGGTCTGCTGACAGCCACCAGGTGCTGGAAAAGCAAAAAGCTGGCTCTTCCCTGGGTCCTCCAGAGGGCACCAAGCTCGGCTGGCACCTTACTTTGGACTTCTGCCCCCCAGAACAGTGAAAGATCAAACTGTGTTGTTGAAAACTACCATGTTTGAGGTCATTTGCTAAAGGTAGCCCCAGGAAACTAATTCAATAATTTAAATACATGGGGGTTTTTTTTGGTTTTTTTTTTGTTTGTTTGTTTTTTGTTTTTTGCGAAACCAGGGAATTGAACTCAGGCCCTTGTGCTTGCCAGGGAAGTGCTTATTCCACTGAGCCATCTCCCCGGCCTCCAATAATTTAAAGACAATTTATTTTCTTTCTTTTTTTTTTTTTCTTGCCTCAGATTTATTTGTACAAAGAACACAAGAGGACAGCCCCCCCCCCATAGATGGCAACTCAGAGGTCCCACCAGTCCCTCTATTTTTACATCAGCAGATAAGAGGCTTTTACTGCGGAGCCTTCACAGGGGCCTGGGCACCTTTGGGAGCCTGGGCTGGAGCAGAAGCTGGAGCCTGGGCCTTGGCTGGAGCCTGGGCCTTTGGTTGACAAGGCCTGCGACCCATGGCAGTGCAGGCACTGGCATACTTCCCAAGCTTGGGGTGGGCAATATAGGGAAGTCGAGCCAGCCTGCAGTTTACTCCCTTTGGGATGATCTTGGGCTTGACCTCCTTGGATTTAACAAGGGCATTGATAGCCTCAGCGTATTCATTCATAGCCTTGGCATTGTCCGCTTGCATCTTCTTAAAGCCTTTCTTGTGCTTCTTGGCAAAACGCATGTTCCTAAGGAACTTGGGATCTACCCACCTCAGAGATTCATATCTTTGTGACCGACGTTGCTTGATGCCATTTCTGTGCCATTTTCGGGACTGGTTGTGCATGGTGTGGTTCTTGGACTTGGCCATAACTGCACTGTAAACCATGGCTGCCAAGTGCCTGGAACCAGAAGAAGAAAAGACACAGGCATTTTCTAAACAGACTTCTTTGCTACATCAACCCACTCATCTCTGAACGATGACAAATAGTTTCAATCACGTTACTCTTCCCACATTTCTCAGAATTCCAGATATCAGCCCAGAATTGAGATGCTTTGGATTAAAAGATCCTTTTCAATTTAAGGCAAAAAGGCAGCTATCTCCCCTAATAAATTATAAGTTTTTTGAATCCTGGGAAATTGTGTACAAGTGTCCTTGCTAGCAGAGTACAGTGTGGCCCATTTGAGGCACTTAATATCTGATGATTAATCGACTGAAAAGACAGCCCACATCCTGACTCTGCTACTGTCTCTGCTTAGTTAACAAGAATTTGGAATATAGTCTCACCCAAAGCCAGTTTAAAGTAGATGAACCATCTGCTAATTATTAGAAGTGAGTTATACAATGTGATCTATTAATGCGACTTGGATATCATAATCTACTTAGACCAAACATTTAAAGGAACACTGAAAAACAAAAGATCTAGGACTTCAAATCATTGTCAACCTGGAAATGTCCTCGCAAAATGTAGAATCACTATGAGGATGCCTATAGATAAGAGAAAAGGCTAACCTAATTGACAAGAAAATAATGCTGTGACAGATGTGTCCTTGCTGTTAACCAGACACAGTTCAGTGATTGAGAGAAGTGATGTCTGGGTGCTTCAAATTACCTTCTCTGGGCTCAACTCTCCCCTCTCTCTGAGGCCTGAGAGTAGGAGCATTTCTGGGGGTTGGGGGCTTGGCAGTGCTTTCTATGAACTCTTATCCTTTTAAAAATTTCACCCTTTATAATCAGTAATGCCTATAAGTACTTTCTATTGATGGAGAATCTAAAAACTGCTTAGAATTTAGAGATTTTAACTATCTTTGGCATTTGATTCAATAGCACCCATAGTTACTTTCATTTGATTTCTCAATTTCACAACTTGCCCCACCCCCACCCCCAGCCTTCTTAAGTCTAAGACAGTCACATTATTTCATGCCAGACATTGACCTGAGCACTTCAGAGACATTGACTAACCTACTCTCCCCAATAACCCTAATCATATGATCCAACCCATTTTACAGATGAGGAAAATGAGGCACAGAGAAGGTAAGGAACTTGCCCACAATCACACATAAGGCAAGAACCTGGAGTTTAACCAGCAGCTCTGACTTTCGAGTTTTAATTGTCTCCCCCTGATCAATAAAGGAATGGGCTGAATCTTCTTTCTGGTACCTGGAAATCAAGGCCAGGACTTTCCCCATCAATAGACGCTCATATCTTTGGAATGTCCTATAGTGGAGCCTGGACACCTGAGCTCCCCAACTGAAACTTTTGATGTCATCTTGGCTTATGGAGGAGAGGCCTATTCAACAACAAAAGTGGGAGGCCAACATCTGTCACTGGCTTCTGTAATTCCATTATGTAATTATTGACTATCTGCCCAAAGCCTTTGACAATAGGTACATTTAAAGAATACTGTTGTTTTTAGCTGACAGCGTTCTATACAGTGAGTCATTCTTATCAGAAGACAAATCCCATTGACTTGACGATCATTTTCCCAGCCCTTCCCTTTGTGGGCCTGACATGCTTTCCCACAAAGCACTTGATGACAGAAAGGCTCCCCAACTTGTAAAACTGGAAGTGGCATGGGGATCTGTGGCTGTAGGAGGCTTAAGAGAGTGACAGGAAAGGCCTGCAAAGCCAAGTCCTTAGAATTTTTCTTTTTCAGGCTTAGCAGGGGCATTACAGAGACAAGGATTACTGATTGCGCTTCTCAGAGGGGCCCCACGCTCTTTGTTTCTTTGATGACTGCACAGGACAGGGTGTCTCATGAGTCACTCATCAGTCCCTGGCTCTCAGGAGACCTACATGTGAACAGGTGGATGCTTCCGGGCAGCGGAGGTCTAGGGGTTCATCCATATATTCCTCCAATGTGACAGGCATATTTTTTCATTGCCAATCATCATGCTAAGCACCAGAAATGCCAAGTAACAGAACAAAGCTCCTGGCTTCAAGTCACTTGCTGTGTAAAACCAATGAAACAGAAAAATAAGACATATTATCCTCAGGGAGCCATTCCCAGACTGCCAGTGGAAACCTGAAGCCATAGGTCCAAATCCTAGACATGCTGTTTTTTTCCTAGAAATACATATATATGAGGGAGTTTAATTTATATATTAGCTATAATAAGAGAATAATGACAACTAATATTAGAGTAGAACACATAACAATATACTGTGATAAAAAGTTATATGTATGAGATTGCTTCTTTTCTCTCAAAATGTGGGCATTTCCATTTAGTATTTTTCAGAACACAATTGACCACAAGTACCTGAAATTCCAGAAAGTGAAATCAGGACTAAAGAGGAGCACAAGGCTCAAGTGCCCCCCAAAGGGGGTTCAAGGTTCAAGTATTTTGAATATCATCATTGTAGCCTGAGGACCCCCTCAAGGGGCCACCCTGGAAAGGCACCTTCCTCCTGCAGAGGCAGGAGATCTCTGAGACTGACCAGAGGGAAGTGTTCAAGGGTGAGAGGTTTGCTGCATCATCCAGAGGGGACAGGGTATTCAGACAGAGGGACACCTGGTCCTCTCAGGAGGATATCGGGCAGTCACAGTGTCAGAAGGACAGAGGTGACAAGGAGGGAGACCCAGGAGGTAGGGCCAAGCAGAATGTGAGTCTGAGAGTTGCAGGAGCCAGGAAGTTGGAAGAGGTCAGAGGTCTCTGTAAGATGGTCACCAGCTGCAACTGGACAGAAAGCTGATGACCAGTGACTGGAGAGGGGCAGTGGATGCCAAAGGAATTAAGATGTGTTCTGTGCAGGGACCAACTCCACACGAGGAGTGAAATCACTGCAAACACTAATAGAAGCAGAAATTTAAAAAGAACTTCCAGAGCCAAAACCAAACTTCCAGTGGGGCAGTCCACCAGCAAGGGTGCACTGAGTGGTGATTTGGGGACACTGTCCTTTGGATCTTAAATGTTCTCCCTAAAAGCCTATGTTTTGGAAACTTGGTCACCAAGAAGGGGCCCTTAGGATGTTGGGAAAACTTTAAGAAGTAGCACCAGAGTGGCATGCAAGCAAGTGGGACAGGCGGCCAGGTTTTCCAAGAGAGAAGTTCACCACAATGTCCAGTGACAGGCAGAGGTCAGACAATGAGAGCCCAGCTCCAGCAGTGGTAGTTCAGAGGTGGACCAGCAAGACCCTGCCACTCCAGATGGAGAGCAAGAAGAAAGAAAACCTGCCACCCAGAAGAAGAAAAACACCAAACTCTCTAGCAAAACCACTGCTTAATTATACACTCATGCTAAAAGAATTCCAAAGGAGCTAGCCAAAATAACCCTTGACCCCCCTTCTAACTGCAGTGCTGGGCCTAAAGGAAATAACATTTATAAATGGAGATCACCTATAGTTGGCCACACCAGGTTCTGTATATGAAGGTGGTGTGTCTTTTCTGAATATCACATTTTCTTCAGATTATCCATTTAAGCCACCAAAGGTTACTTTCCATACCAGAATCTATCAGTGCAACATCAACAGTCAGGGAGTCATCAGTCTGGACATCCTTAAAGACAACTGGAGTCCTGGTTTTGCTATCTATTTGCTCCCTTTTGACAGACTGCAACCCTGTGGATCCTCTGGTTGGAAGCATAGCCACTCAGTATTTGACCAACAGAGTAAAGCATGATAGGATAGCCAAACAGTGGACCAAGAGATACGCAACACAATTCACGCAATGTGCATGCAGCATGAAGGGCAGGAGGCTTCTTCTCTCTGTGCTGCAAATCTTTATAGCCTTTACAATCCGGACTTCTGTGTATGTGTTATACTGACTCTACTCTCTGCTTTTATCCTTTGGAGACTGGGAGACTCTCAAAAAGGTAAATGCTGTCAAGAGTAGAACTTTGTAGCTGTAGATTAGTTATGTTTAAAATGCAAGTCTTGCTTCTTTGAGATATCAAAATATATTATGTGATGCACTAAGGATAGGGGTCCTGAAGTCTACCAGATATTATAGTGTATTTTAACCTAATTCATTATCGGTATTAAGTTATAAAAGTAGCTGTAGATGACTAGGAATTATGTCATTTTCATTAAACCCAGATCTATTTCTGAGTATGTGGTTCATGCTGTTGTGGAAATGTTTTACCTTTGTCAGTTTGTAATAAGAGGATTTCCTTTTACCCTTTGTAGCTCAGAGAGCACTGATGTGTCATCTCAAACACAATAAACATGCTCTTGAAGGGAAAAAAAAAAAAAAAGAAGTGGCACCAAGTGAAAGATCCTAACTTAGGTTTGGGGAGGTGTGAAGAGATTGTGGGACCCATCCATTTGTCCCCCTCCTTCTTTTACTTTAAATCCACATGGCAAAGGATTTGGGGGCAGTTCAAGCCCCCCACCCTGGCTATCCAAGTTAGAATGGTGCCATTTTAATGTGTTGAGCTTGTTGTGCAATCAAGGCCTCAGACCTACACCTACAGAGCTACTTCCAATCACACTGCTAGGACAAAGCCCTGCTCCAGGTGCTGGGGTAGCTCAGTGGTAGGGTGCTTGTCAGGAATGCACAAAGCCCTTGGTTTCACCCCCTGCACTGCAAAGCCATTCTCTATAAAAATTCAAGAGCAACCACAGAGAACCAAAAGGACAAAGGGGAGAAAAATATATGGATCTATTACCTAATCCTGAGCGATAATTTATAATAAGGAAGCCAATATTAATGGAAGCTTACTGGAGCATACAGTCCTATGTTCTCCCAGCTGCATGCCCTTAAGTGGTTTTATACAGTGTGGTATGGAACTCCATGATGGACAAACTTCTAGCAATGCATATGTTGTTGCAGATATTTCTTTAGTACAAAAATTAGCTGTGGTCAAAATGTAGCTACTTTCAGATGAGGGATGTAGGTAGTGGTAGACTACTTGACTAGCATGCGTGATGCCCTGGGGTTCATTACCCAGCACCACAAAAAAAATTAAAAAACAAACAGACTTTAAAGATGAGTTGCTTTTTTTCAGTCACTCTGTGCTGAACATCTCTTCTCTCTCTCTTTTTTTTTTTTTTTTTTTAATTTTATTGAGTCCTAGCCCAGGTCCGGTGAGTGTGTGGAGAGCTTCCTGCTACCCTGCGCTGGCGGGACCAGTCCCAGCCCAGGTGCAGCGTGGGCCGGACCCTCTCCCGCCCCCTCGGGCCGCCCCCCACCCCTCCCGCCGAGTA
>NW_004524784.1:2764873-2766343 GCF_000260255.1 Octodon degus
AAAAAAAAAAAAAAAAAAAATCCTATCTATGGAGGTCTTGGAACCCATCCCTCAGGGATATCAAGGGCCAACTGTCCATGGCCCAGCAACTGTCCTGCAAGTAGAGTGAAGAATAGAGATGACAAACCTGTGTCCATCTTTTGAGACACAAGATGTTTTTGAGGTCTGCCCCTGCACATCAGTTCTGTAAGCCAATTCTGTACAGTCTTTTTTTCTCTCCTTCCTTCCTTTCTGTCCTCCCCTTCTCCTTCTCTTCCTCCTCTTCCTCTTCCTTCTTCCTCTTCTCCTTTTTCTTCTTCAGCTACTTTGGTTCAAATCTTCAATCACTTGCTACCAAAAGAGCCCTAACAGTTATAAAGCTTCATGATCAAATCACAAGCCTCATTTTAGGGAAATCAGGCAGGATGGTAATGTTGCTTCCAAAAAGAAGACGAAAGCACCAAAGGGTGATCCACATCCAGGACACACAGCAGACAGATCCACCACTGGCTAGGATAGAGGAGCCCTGCTGACTCATGAGACGTGGGCAAGGGGAGCAACCTAAGCCAGCTCCCTCTTCTAAGTTCATTTTGGAGTTTTATAAGTTACTAACTAATCAAATTCAAAATTTCCATAGCTTGGCTTCCCTCTTCTTTCCCTTCTTGAGATTATTATGAAATCAACCCAAACAATCACCCTAGAAATGCCAGGTGGCTATGGCTATCCTATGAAAGGAAGATCTGTACGTTTCTGAAGAGACATCACTCAACACAGCTAACCCACAAGGAAGAGAAACAAATGATGATAAATGAGGAGCTACACCTGGCCTGGCTTGAATGACAGCCATAAAATTAACACCACGTAGGATGTTTTCTAAAAACATAAATCCCCAAGTTGTCAGCATAAAAATCACAACATATCCAGATGTGCAACATATTCCAGTAATTAAATTGACTATCTGTCACCAGAAAGGACTTTTATTCCCTCAGAATCTGTTCCATCCCTGAACCTGCCAGGCACGCTCCAACCAAGGCAGGGCTTTCAGTGACTCGCTGAACACTGGATGTCAACCACCTAATTGCACAACTGTAACTCAAGAGTTGAAAAACAAACTCATCTTCTGTGTTTTCAAGTCAAACTTCCTTCTAGTTTCAAATATATGTTGATTATTCAGTTACTTCTTAGCACATTCTAAGCTATCAAACCATACTGTAATCAAAAATAAATCTTAGTGATATTTTATGTCAAATACAAGATACGCAAAAATAATGTTTTATTATTTCATAAGGTCTTTTATCAGCATCCAACCAAAATTAACACAATCATTTAAAGCTATACCGGGCTGGTGAGATGGCTCAGTGGTCTAAAGCACCTACTTAGAACAAGCTAAGCTCAAACAAAGCACAGGGACCTCGGTTCAATCCCCCAGCACCACATGTCAGCCCACCTGCCCCCTGGTGGGCTGAGCTGGCCACACACTAAATAAATAAA
>NW_004524784.1:2766568-2775022 GCF_000260255.1 Octodon degus
GTCCAAGACACCATTTCTGATCCCTCTATTATCTTGACTTCAAAGACACAGCTTAGTTCTGGTGTGCCAAGACTGTGGGGGGCGGGGTGTGCACACATGTATGTATGTGTGCACGTGTGTATGTGTGTGTGCATTGTATGTGTGTGTGCGCACACTGGGAATTCAACCACAGGCCTTGTTCATGTTGCACACATGATCGATCTATCAGCTACCTTCCAACCCCTAGGACTCTGAACAACTTATTTGAAGGAAAAAAAGACGCACTCATTGGTACCACTCCACTTTGACCTAGTCTGTACCAAGATAGCTGAGCATTCCTTCAAAAAGGGAGCTTGTTCAGGACTTCATCGTCACACTAGCATTCCTTCAGTACATGTCCAAGCTCTGCAATTCAGGAAACACACTGAAGCATTCCTTACCAAGTGAAATTTTCTAGGACGTGATTCGATTTTCTCACATTCCCAGTTAGCTGTCATGAGGGAGCTCATACTTACAAACTACAAGCATGATGGTGATACACTGGCACAGCTTCATCTAAAAAAAAATCATGGCATATTTAATTTTGCTCTTCAACTTGTGAAAAAATGGTTATTCCTCTTCTGGCAAATTTGATCAGATGCTTTTCTACAGCATGGTGCTCCATCCCTGGCTGCACATCAGACACCCTGCGAGGCTGTTTAAACATACAGATGCCCAAGGCCCTGCTGCCAGGAATTCTGAATCTGTTACTGCTATTTGTATATTTAAAAGCTCCACAGGTAACTGTGAGGGGTGGCTAGGATTGAAACTGCTGTTCCACAATATGTCTACAGTGTTTCTTCTGCAGAAATGGAATGAAAAGGCACGTTTATGCTTAAGTTTAGCAAGGAGCAATTCGATGTTGAGCTATATTTTTATGTCACAACTCAGTGGAGAAAGGACTAGAGTAACCACAGAGGACAAAGGTCATGACCTGTTTGTGGTATGGCATATGTCACAGTGGTCCCCGGCTTCCCCACAACCTCCAAACACCAGCTCTGCTTCTATTTCACAGCCATCTGCTGCCAGATGTGATAGCCCTGGAGCTGCTTATTCTCTGAGATCTTTGTTTTGTTTTGTTTTGTTTTGTTTTGCTTTTTGGTGGAACCGGGGATTGAACTCAGGCCCTTGCGTTTGCCAGGGAAGCATTTATTTCACTGAGCCATCTCCCCGGCCCCTTCCTCTGAGATCTTGATAAAGCTGATTTAAACCTTGTTCCATGAACAGAAGAAGACTCTAAAACCTTTCATCTATTCTTAGGAAAGAAGACACAAGTATGGAATCTACTGTTTAGGTCTCCAAGCTGCTATTCCTCTGGTTGCTCCAGGGTGATACCTCCCTAGATGAAGCTTTGACACCCTCCTTCGCAGAGTCACCACCATCACCAAAGGAGATGCTAGCAAATTTCAGAAATCCATGCCCATGGCTAGATTGCTTGCCTGGGCTTCCTTACACACACACACACACACACACACACACACACACACACACACACACACTCCAGCTGCTAGCCCCAGTCACCAACACCTTTTGCTTTTCCGATGCTTTCCTTCCAGTAACAAAATGCTTGAGACAGCCTACTTAAAAAGAAAAAGAGTGTCAGGTAGGATAGTGCACATCTAACTATCCAGCTACTGGGAAGGCTGAGGTAGGAGAATCACAAGTTGAGGGCCAGCCCAGGCAACTTAGTGAGATCCTGTCTCACTAAAAAGTGGTTTCTATTGGCACACAGTTTTGGCGTTCTCAGACCAGTTTATCAGCCTCCACTGCTTTGGGCTTTGGGCCACATCCTGGCCAACAGTGCATGGTGGAGAAAGCTGCTCACCTCATGGCTGCCAGGAAGCAAGAAAATGCTGCAGGGGCTGGAATTCCACTGACCCCTTCATGGGTGCGCCCCAAAGATCTGAGGACGCCCACTAGTCCTACTTCTTAAAGGTTCCACCAATTCCTATTGGAATCATAGGCTGCCAGAAAGCCTTTAGCTCAAGGACCTTCAAGGAACAGCCCAGACCAAATAAGAGCAGTAATTTAGCTCTTGCTCTGTCCAGAGTTTGCTCTATGTCAAGTTTTGCCCCATCACTCCCCCAAACACTATCTGAGTACTAAGTCATCCAAACAGGGACCATTTTCTGAGAGCCTTTGCCATCTGCTTCTAAACTAATTTTCTGTCCATTAAAATGGTCCCCAATCACCCAACAGTGATTGGTCTGAATAGTTATCTTTTAAATCTTCAAGCTTCTTTGAGCTCTTGGACTATAAATTAAAATAAAGAAATCCTATCACACAGACCTAAAAGCTACAACTCTTGTTGCATAGGTCCTGCTTTACCTTGGTCTTAACCATCCAGCAGAAAAGTATAAAAACGGGGCTGGAGAGATGGCTCAGTGGTCTAAAGCACCTACTTGGAACAAGCTTGGCAAAGCACAGGGACCACGGTTCAATCCTCCAGCACCACATGCCAGCCAGCCGCGCCCCCTGGTGGGCTGAGCTGGCCACACACACACACACACACACACACACACACACACAAAATGTTAAAATAAAAAAAAAAAAAAGAAAAGTATAAAAACGAAGTATAAGATGTAAAGCCATGCTGTTATGTTGAGCTGTGGGGGACTCAGGTCAATAATTTCTGACATTGCCAGTGAAGTGGAAGACCCAATACTATTATGGGCTACTGGACTCTTTTAGAATATTTTGCTGAGTCTACACACCTATAATTTTTTTTTTTTTTTTGCGGAACCGGGGATTGAACTCAGGCCCTTGCGCTTGCCAGGGAAGCATTTATTCCACTGAGCCATCTCCCCGGCCCCCAACACCTATAATATTTAAATGATAGAACTTAACTAAAAAAAGGGATACAGATGAATGTCCATTTTGTATCTGTGTATTCAAAGTGGTTAGGATAGATATACAGTTACATTATCTTAATGAATACAGGGATTTGTTCTAATGGTGTTTGTAAATAGGATATCAAGTCCGCATCTTGTAGAGCAATTAACCACTAGGAAAAATGTATGCAATGTGTTAATTATTGAAACTGTCCTACCAATTTGGTTTGAAACTGTCTCATTGCTATTTGTTTCTCAATAAAATTATGGAAAAAAATAAAAAATAAAATTGCACACACCATTAAAAAAAAAAAAAAGAAGAAGAAATCCTATCACAAACCGCTAGGGAACCATGTCTTATCTACTACAGATTAAGATTTTTGTGTGTAACATACATGAACCCCTCCTATTTTTTTTCCAGTTTTTATTTTTTTTTATTAGTACATGTCCACAGTACATGTATATATAGGCTGCTTCCAAGATTCATCTATTAGGAATTGTGCTATTATAGACACAGGTATGCAAGTAGCATTGTGATATGATATATCTAACTCTGCCTGAAAGATGCCTAGGAGGCAATAGCTGGGTCAAATGGAATTTCTAGTTTTAGTTTTTCAGGAGTCTCCATACTGGTTTCCATATTGGTTGTACCAGTTTACACTCCCACTAACAATGTAAGATTCCTTTTTCTCCACAGCATCAGCAGTATGTTTTATGTGATTTCTTGGCAATGGCCATTCATTCCAGGAGAAGATGGAATCCTCATGTTGCTTTAGTCTCACTGCTATATTTGGCTAATAGCCAGTGAAGCCTCCTTAAATGTACAATCCAGTCCATCAACTGCAACAAAGAAGGTAGATGGTCACATGAGGCACATGGGCAGATACCAAGCTCCCAGTGAGCGGACACTTGGGTAGCCACCTGGGTAATCCTTCCAAATGAGCCACATTCTCCTTCAGCTCCTGGGGATATTGCTAAGAGTCCCTGCTGAGTCCCTCTCCAAAAGTGACCATTAGTCAAAGGCAGCTGTTGCTATGGACTCTGCTGTCATAGTCATGTGCAAGAAATTAGAACAGTTGGCTGGAGGGTGGAAGAGGAAGACTGGTTTGTGGCTACTGGCTTGTAGCCAGGCTACAAAAGCTCCTGCCAAGGCAGATTCCAAGTGACAACACAGTGGGGTTGAATGGTGAACTAGGGAGAGATGAGGACCAGTAACTTCTGGAAAAATGCCGTCAAGTCACTGGTTAATGCAGGGGGCCACCGCTGTCCCCTTGTCTTGGTTCAGGCCACCATAGCTTCTCACCTTTTTATGGTCTCAGCTGTGGTGTTAGCTGCAGTTCCCCACTTCAGCCCAGCCCTGCCTCCCTGGCTATGCTGAAGAGCTGTCCCTGTCAGGTTATCAGTTCAAAGACTAGGTCCCAAAGTCTGCTTCTGGGAAAGCCTGGCCTGAGACAACTGGCTGTGTTTCTTGACTTAATTGGTCAAAACTGGTCCTGAAAGAAGCAGATCTGCAGGAGACTTTATGACACCCACAACTCCAGGCATGTGGGCAAGAGGGCAGTTAGTGAACACCTGGCAGGCCATGGGCATCTCAAAATCATGGGTATGTCCATGTATTGAACACCTGGCAGGGCATGGGCATCTCAAAATCAGACCAGAGGCCAGCTCCGGCAGCCAGCCCACCTGGGTGAGTGCTGCCAGGGGAGTGCTGACCAAGTCTGTCCTACAGATTTTTTTTTTCTGGATCAAAGGGACAAGTGATAAAGTCAAGGTACTAAGACAGACATGGCTGTTCATGCAACTGCCTGCCTGCCGGACAATAAAGTCCTCAAGGTCTACTTCACCATGGAAAGAGGCATAAACTCCTTGATTATGTTAGGCTCTGTCACTATTAAATATGTTGCTCTTAAAAAATGGTTTCTTATCTAGTGACTGGTGTGAACTTTACAATTTAGGGGATGAACTCTAAAAATCTAACTGAAAAAGAATCTCTTCTGGGTAAATCAGGATTTATTGTGAAGAACACTAGCAAATATATGTTTATGGGTAGAAACCAGGGGCAAATCAGGTTTTATGGGCCCTGAAGCATATAATTTTGAAGCTTCTTTAAGGAAAGGAATACAAAAGTTATAAAAATAAGCCAGGTGGGCCAGGGAGATAGCTCAGGGGCATAAGCACCTACCCGGCAAGTGCAAGGTCCCAAGTTGGATCCTTATTTCAAAAATAAAATAAAATAAGCTGGTCAAGGTGGCACATATCTATAACCCCATGACTTGGGAGGTTGAGGCAAGAGAATCAAAAGTTCAGAGCCAGCATAATGAGTTCAAGGCTGGCCTAGACTACATAATGATGCCATATCCCAAAATAATAAAAATTAAATGTGTATGAATATTTATTTAATACAAAGGATTACAAAATTTCAAAAAGTGACAAACATCACAAATTATTTTAAATAGTATTTTCTCTGACTAAGGGTCTAATTCTAACACAACTCTGTCATACATTTGGCCTACAGTTTTGGGTAGTAAGCTCTTTGATTACATCTACTTGTAAAGTTTCTTACTGAAAATGCCAGGATAATTCAGCTTTACTCTTAGCATGGTTGATCCAGTAACATTATTTTATTATGGATAGTTTACAAAAATTTATTTTAATTTCACAAAGTTAATTGCTATTAGTAACAGCCTGTAATTACTTTAATAAGGAATCATATCTTTGAGAAATATATAACTTAGCAAACTGCCTAAGATGACAGAAATGCCATAAAGACTAGAAAAAAAGTAGTTTCAAATTTGTAAGTTTAGTAAGGCATTTTTTGAAGCATATTTGCATAATCACTTTTAAAAAAACTAATGTAACACTGGGAAGAAGCACTTGGAAATAAAGTTTCAATGCATTTGAAGATTCCTGAGCCAACTCATAACTGATCTTTTCCATTTTTTCCAATTGATCAATAGGTTACCTGTTTTATTGCAAGCAAAGTGCTGGTTGAGATGAAAGCATACCACTGTGCTGTGCTCTCAGGACCAACAAACTCTCTCTCTCTCTCTCTCTCTCTCTCTCTCTCTCTCTCTCTCTCTCTCTCTCTCTCAAACCCTCTTCCCTTCCTCCCTCCCTCAAGAGTCTGCACCATCATCATCAGGCCCTTGTGGCCACACACACCCACGTCAGAACTTCAGAAAAACCGAGGGAAGGTTCTCCCTAGAGGATCCACAATCCTCTGTTTAGGCTAGTGGTTTTTTAAAAATGAGAAATTGCTTCTGTGGAAAAGTTCTCCAACGTGGGGACAGAAACCCCATGGGTGTTTATCCAGACAGAGGAATCTCTCACTTCATTTTTCTCGCTGCCTAAGAGCGGCTAGTGGATAATTTCCTGCTGTTTTGGATGCTGCAAGCACCCTATTATTCCCTCTGCAAATGAAACAGGAGGTGGGCCTGAATGATAAAGACAGACAAAAGGAGCGAATAACAGTGTCATTTTATATGCTAACTATGGCTTCCACAGCACATCTGAATACAACCTGTCCTCCTATGGGAAAACAGAGTAATCAGGCTAAAATACACAGAGGCCTCTCTAAAAGAATGTTCATTATTCTTCCTGACTGTCCAATATCAGAAGCTCTTTCTTGTCTGTACCAGTGCTCTCACCTGCTGTGGTTTTGATAAGCTTCCCCAAAGGCAGCCCTGTTAAAAGGTTTGGTCACTACCCCCTAGCATTTGGACTCTGTGAAAGGCAGGGCTTAGCGGGAGGCAGTTGGGCTGTTGGGAGCATGCTCTTGACAGGGACATTAGGATCTCAGTTCCCTCCTTGTCCTCTGTCTTTCATACCCACCCATGTGCTTCAAGGCCTGTAATTTTTCCTCCATGGGCCCAAAAGCAGTGGAACCAACCATCATAGACTTATGTCTCCGCAAATGTGAGCCAAAATAAACCTTTTCTCTTCCCAAATTGATGATCACAAACATTTGTTACAGTACCAGAAAGCTAACTAACATACTCCCAGATGGGTCTGAGCAGCTGGCTGGCTGTGCCAGATACTTGCTCTCCTAGCTTCCTTGTGGTCAGCACACAGGTGGTAATGTCACCCACCCCTACTCGCCTGGACCCAAGCAAAAGAAGCAAGAACAGTGGAACATGCTTTTTCTCTGACATCTGCAGCAACCTTGTTTCAAGAAAGTCTTTCAGCCCAAATCAGAGTCTCTCTGTCAAATCAGAATCTCCCAGAAGCAGTGTGGAAACTAAGTCTTTGAAGACATGTTATTTATTTAAACACGAGCTCAGGAAGTACTGGTCAGAAAATCAGAAAGCCATAGTGTATCTTATCCAAAGAGTCACTCCCATGAGCACCTGAGCTTTGGTCCCATCGGGTCCCAGGGAGATGGCGTAGAACAAGCTCCAGAGTTATCCCACTGAAAGGCGAGAAAGCTAGACTCCTATCCCATGTCATGGACTAAATCTCCATGTTTTCTCCCCTTGCCTGAATCAGAGCCCTGACTCCAGGGTGGCTATATGTGAAATAAAGAAGTATTCAGGTAAAGCAAGTCATAAAAGTGGACCCTGACCTATCCAGTGTCCTCATGGAAGAGCCACCAAGGAGCCCACAAGAGAGGTCATCTGATGCCACAGGAAGAAGATGGTCATCTAGAAGCTCCTCGGTGAAAGCCCCTCACTGGAAACCAAATCAGCCAGAACCTTGACCTTTCACTTCTGCCTTCTAGGACTCTGAAAAACTTAAGTTCTTTTGCCCAGGCCACGGCATTTTACTATTGCCACCTGAACTGACCAATACATCCTCTGCTCTACTTTGTCCTGGCAATACTGCCACTCCCACTGGGTGAAGAGTCATGATGACTTTCAGGAACCCTAACGGAAGAAGGGGCTGTGGGTACTGCGAGGCTATGGCTAAAATCATCACGAAACTGCCACAGTGCGAGATCTATGGTGGCAAGAATGGGTTTTCCACCAGACCAGCTCTAAGGCATCACTTCCTTCCTCCTGCATGCCCAGCCCCAAGCCAGGCTCTGGCTCTCCTGGACTCAGCAAGCTGCATTCTCATCACTCTCTCTTCATTTCTGTTGTGCAGCTAGAAGTACCCACTGTGCACTCCAAGCTAAATCTTTGTCAGTTCGTCTATATCTTGCCATTCAAAACTGCAACAGTAAAGTATCTATGTGATCTGAAACAGGGCAAATTCAAAGATGCCCCTGAAGGGATACCCTCTGCGAAAGGAGTTTATGGTATCTGTCTCAAATATGTATCAAAAAGCCTTAACATTTTATCATGTAGCCCAGCACTTCGGTTAGTTAATCTGTCCTTTTAAAAAATTGTGTGGGCTCCGCCCCGGGGGCACTGAGACACAATTGAGACTGGGCGCAGAGGCGCACACCTGTAATCCCAGAGTTTGGGAGGCTGAAAACAGGGTAACTATGAGTCTGATCTACATAGTGAGACCCTGTAGGCCCTGTAGACCCTGTCCTAAATACATGTACAAAAAAATAGAAATAAATCAGATAAGCGCTAAAAGATGAATGCACAATAGTTTTTCAGAGCATTATAAATAATAGCAAAAAAATTAGAGACACATCAAAGGTCCAATACTAGGGGCC
>NW_004524784.1:2775676-2778466 GCF_000260255.1 Octodon degus
ATATAGATTAAAGTTACACTTGGGGAGAACAAGGGTAATTCTTGCTTGTACTGTATATTTAGATACACATGTAATGGTTTAATCAGAATCATAAGCTACTTACCAAATTTTTACAACAAAGTAATACCTATTCCACTTCAATTGTAAAGATGTTATAGGGTAAGAAAGTGACTATCATTAAAAATGTTTACAAATGTAGTTAAGGAAATCTTCCAGAAGATAAGATTTATGTAGATTGTGTTAATCAGCTTTCCCATTAATGGACACAGTACTTGACACCCACAATGTAAAGGAGAGGTTTAACTGGACTCGGCTTCAGGTGATTCAGCCCTCAGTTAGCTGGCCCAAAGATAAGAACCTCATGGTGGGAGGGGTTGGCCAAGCAAGAGGTGTTTAGTTGTGGTGGTCAGAAAGCAGAACAGGGAAACCATGCCAGAGAAGAACAGGCAAGAGATCAAATACAGCACCTTGAGGACCCATCTGGATAGACCCAGAAATGTGCTTTACTATTCCCTACATCAGCTTTCATGCCAATCAAGGTGACACTACTAAGGTTAACCATCATAAAGATCTTCTCAGAGACAACTGAGCATATAATTTAACAATGCATAACTAGAATTGCTCTGGTTAATTTCAGCAGGCATAAAAATAATATAAAGATTATGCAGGAACAATTAGCCATCAAGTGTGACTCAATATGGGAATTCATTCAGTGCTAAAATACAAACCAAAGACTGTCTTCAGCATTAGTTGAATCAATATGTTCTGGAATAAAAGCAGAACAAGAGATCAAAAAGTCCTAGCCAAAAACATAGTCATTGAGCTATATAAAAATATTAATAAAAGAGTAGATGTTACTGATATCATATCTGCTGTTACCAGAATACTTCAAATCCTAAGGAGACAAATAAATAAGTAACTCTGCCAGAAAAATTAAAGCAAACATGTAAGTCGAATACTACTAAATTATGTTCTGTTGCCCTGGCAACTCTATGGCATTGAGAAATGAGTTATTTGACATGCCATAGATATTGGAATTTATCATGGGCTCCTAATAATTCCAGAGTCATTCTTCCTATTTACTTGTCATGTGGCCAAAACAGTTTTTGACTTACAATCATGTGTTTAGCACCAACCCAGTGGGCTAGAAACTGGACTGCTCCTCACCATCCTTTATCCCCTTGCACCACCCTAATGAGCTCAGATGTAGACTGGATATGGAGTCCCTGCACATATAGCCTGTACTCTCCTCCTTTCTCCACTTTGCTTGGCCCTCGGAGCCTGATCTCCAAGGACTACACCGTGGACTCCTGTGACCGTGAGTTTCCAGTAGGGCCAAGGGGAGCCCCTGCAGCAGAAGGATAAGGTAGGCACTTCCTCTCTGCAGAAGCAGAGGTTCAGCCAAGGCTGCAACCACCCTAAAGTGGTGACAAACTTTCCTATAAGGAGCCAGTTGGTTTTCCAAAGAAAGAAACTAGAAATGCGCAGGCAATCAGTCCGTAACTTCCACAGTGCCATGGTGTCCTTGCAGGAGAAGGGTGTTCTACCTATATGTCCAAGTGTGGAGTTTCTATGAAGATTTAAGGAATTTAGCTCAGGGGAAGGACTAGTTTCAGTGAGTGTTTTGGCAACAACCTAGATACCTTTATTACCATCCAAGAATGTTTAACTTCCTGGCTTGGGTCCCAGCGTGGGGGGAAACCCTTTAGCTGGCTGCTCAGAGAAAGGCAGCAGGCCACAGACCAGGATAGCTATTCCCTGGCTCTGTCCTGCAGGCTGCCTGCATCTCCCCGCCTATAGGGATAGGACTGGAAACAGCCCCTCCACTGGGGTTTGATCCACAGAAGTGTATCAGTCTAGGTTCTGGAAACCACTCACCCAGCCACCTTCAGCCAAGGGATGCTAAGGCTGTGCAGGAACTAGCGGCAGAGCACTGCAGTCCTGTGTGAATCTTTTCACGCCTCCCATCTTTGTACATAGTCACTTTATTCATCTCTTCAGAATACTCAAAGGTGTACGTCATCTCTTTCCTATAGGGATCCCCACTTGATCCATATGTCATAGAGAAAGCTGGCCCTGCTTCAGGAACTCACTGTGGTTTAAGACGATCAGCACATTCCATTCTATTGACTAAAGAGTGGGCAGAAATCAGAGGTCCAGTACAGGTGCAGTCATTCTGACAGTTATTGTGCCCAATGACCTGGTACCATGTAGCACTTGTCCACATAGGGTCAACATGAGCTGGGAGGGGGTCTCCCCACAGCCGTCAGGGCCTGGCTGTTTTTATCAGAGGTCACCAACATGCCTGTGTCCTCTGTGCAGTGGGAGGAGCAAGTGCAGGCAGACACCAAGCCCAGGAGTCAGGTTCACGCTTTCCACCAACATTTCCCCCTCCCCTCTGGGCCAGAATTCAGCCAGAGGCCGCCCTACCACAGGAGGCTGGGAAATGCAGAGTCACTGTGTAGCCAGCAAGCAGAGAACACAGCTGGATGAACCACCAGCCAGGCCCTCACTCCTCCTCCAGCAGGGGAGGCTGTCTTTGCCAGAACACACCTGGCAGCATGTAGCTGAGCACAGAGATTTAATGAAGAAGGGATTTGTTTGTTTGTTTTCATGCAACAAGGAATTTGGGAGTAGACATTCCAGAGTTCGGAGAGAGAGAGAGAGAGAGTTCTGAGAGAGTTCAGAGAGAGAGGATATCATGTCTGCATCTTGTACAATGAATAACCACTAAGACATCAATATGCAACAATATGCAATGTATTAATTATTGAAACTGTCCTACTAATC
>NW_004524784.1:2778901-2787286 GCF_000260255.1 Octodon degus
AGAGAAGAGAAGAGAAGAGAAGAGAAGAGAAGAGAAGAGAAGAGAAGAGAAGAGAAGAGAAGAGAAGAGAAGAGAAGAGACCAAATTTCTTCTCTTCCTTCCTTCTCTCTAGTCCTTGAAGCATGATACTTCTGTGTTCCGGGTGCAAGATGGCTGGCTAATGGGACTCCCTTAAGCTATGCCAGGTTCACCAGTGTCAGCTGACCCCAAAGCCCACCATACCTCTAGTGACAGGGACAACAAGTGTCATTATTGCTTAAGATCATGTGAGCCAGAATCTCTTCCTTGTAGGAAAAAACATCCTAACTAATAAAACCAGATTCTTGGATTGTTCCTCCCAATGCATACCTAACTAATGGATTTGACAGCATTTATCTCATTAGACCAAGACACGGGAAAAAAAAATTAACATGAGCTGATATAACACAGCAGACATTTTTAAGCAGGCAAACTTGTATTTTTAAAACAGAAAAATTCAAAGCAAAATCACACAATTAAATGTCACTGTCAAGCATGTTTTTCCCCCATTATCATCGAAGTTTGGAAGGTCTGTAAATAGATTAAAAATTTTGGTATTAATTATTCCCACTGGTTCTGTCGTCATACACTAAAGTGCTGCATTTTTAAGTTTCAATAATTGGACTCTAGAGATTTGCAGAGAGGAAGAACATACGCTAAGATGTCATCTCCCATTTTCAACATGTGACTGTCATTATCTTCAAAATCAATAATGCTTCTAAATGTACAAGCAATGTAGGAGCTACTGTAAGGCTTTAAAATCCTTAGCTTGACATTGATAGCTGTCCTAGCCAGCAGGAGTTAATTTTAGCTGAGTTCCACTTACTGTTTCATGCAGGCCCTGTGGGCTCTTTAGAACACTGGGAAATATTGTGGTACACACACACACACACACACACACACACACACACACACACACACCATGATCCATACCCTGAGTCAGGTCTTCTTTGGCAGGAGCTGTGTATCACAGATTCAGGGGTAAGAGGTGATGTAGGCTAGCCTGAAGTCTATATCTGCACAAAGCCATCTCATCATCCCTGTCAATACCATGCAGGAAAGGAGTCTCCGGATGCATGGCTAAGTTGGCCCACGTATGCATCCAAACCTCTTTCTCCAGGCTTCCCTGGCCCAGCCCCTCATTGTCACTTCCCTGATGACAAAGCTACCTGGCTGTGTCTCCTCTGGAGAAGAGAGGCCAAGCCCAGTTAGATCAACCTCCAAAACTTCACACAGGCTTTTGTTGAAGGTAAAATCTTGTTGTGTAAACTCAGTTGGCCACAGCGGAAAGAGAGGTTTTTCTTAGAGAGGGATCCTCGAACTAACAATGATCGCTATACCGAAGGAAGCTGGTCTGCAGCCAGAGCTTCACTCAACCACACGGCAGGGAAGAAGCAGGATTTCACTCTGGAACCCAGGGCGGAAGCCTTCCTGGAATAGCCTGCCAGGCTCCGGCTCCTCTCATGTCATGTCATGTGTGTCTGTTCTTCTGTGAGATTGTCCATGCTTTAAGTACAAATTTGTTTGCTCTCTCTCTCTCTCTCTCTCTCTCTCTCATTCATCTCCCTCAAAATCCTCCCCCTCACTCTAAGCCTACTGATCCCATCCTTCTTACCTCTTTCTAAAGCAGCTCTGGAAGTCCACTTTCATTACAGTGCCTACTTGCACTGTAATAACTATTTTGATATTCTTCATTCAAAATGTTTATCTTTCATGGTCATTTTTATTTGGGAAAGAACCACAAGTTGTATGGTGCCAGACGCCGTACACAGGATGAAGGCATATAGTGATGTTTTCACAAGCCTGCTTTTCTGTTGGATGGCACTTGGCAACAGCAGTCACCATGTTTTTCATCATTCCTCATAAAATCTCTAAAGGAAACTTCCAGAAGTGCTTCAGAAAGTGGCAAGAATGATGAAATAAGTCTGTCAGAAGAAAGGGGGAGGATTTTGAGGGACATTAATGGCAACATGCCTTTTACTGTAATAAACTTTTTATATTTAAACATCTGCCACATTTTTATCCCCCATATGTGAAATATTTATACCTATGGATATATATATAGAGAGAATGTCCATAAACAATTACTATATATGTATACAGCATGTGCATATATTATATATCATACATTTGTAACATATATAACATAGCTGTCATATAGTATAACAGCATTATCTTTATATATATGAGATAATACTGTATATACTATATATATATATATATATCATATGTGTACCAGACAGAAAATGTGAAAGTGTTATTTGTATCACATGTATATGTAACAACTTGTAGACTTTATTTTCCTGTAATGTAATACAAAATGTTTTAATCTTTTAAAATTTACTGGAAAACAGGTGAACAAACAGCCCAATCCTAGTCCCATCCTCCCTGGTGAGGACTTCCAGACAGAGCCTGTTTGGGGCATCAAGTGCTACCCAGCACCCCATCCCCAGGGATCTAAGGTACCGGACGGCTCAGTATCAGAAGGAATAAACCACCACCCTTCACGTCTTGAGAACTAGAGAAGCTTCCCTCGTCCTGCCCTGTTGCCTCAGTATGCACAAGGGAAGCTTTGCTCAAAGAGGCACAAGTGTGTGGCCCTACCCTCTGCTGTCTGCGCCCCTGTGTGGCTGCAGGGCTTGCTCAGCTCCGCTTTCCACGCCCGCCTCCCAAACCAGCGCAGAGCAGGAGCGCCGCGGCCCATGGCTACTCCCAACCCTGCTGGCTTCTGCCGTCTCTCCTGGAGTCCTCTGTGGGAAACACTTGCCATTTCTCATCATACCAAAGAGCTGGCTTGACTGCATTTCTCACTCTTTTAGCTGCTGTGCCAATACTTCAAAACATTCAGTCAGTTAAATCAATTCAGTCCAAAATTGTCACAATGTTTGGCATTGTGTTGACACAGCCCATGGCATTGGGGGAAATACAGCTCATTAAGTTCTTAGTGATTCTTTACGGAGCGGAGCTGCACACGGTAACAGCTACAGATGTAACCGGACCACCGTGACAAAAGGGAGGAAGTGAATTAGCACGGGAGCGCCTGGCAGGGCCAGCGCCGCACTGGCTTTACGCGCCTCTCAGCCCCTTAGATCTCATCCTAACCCAAGCGCTGTGCGCTGCCCGGCCCTGGCAGTTGGATTTAAGATGTAGTTTATTATGGAGCTCCCATTTACGCTAATACTCAAAAGATGCAAAGAAAAAAGCATACGCTTGACAGTTGGGTTTCCCTTAATGATTTAACTTCCTTAAGCTTGCACTTGGTCTTGCTGCACGCCAAAACAGCTGCTTTCCATGGGAATGCAGGATCTCAAAGTGGCTTTGGGGAGGATCAGAAAGAGGTAGAGGCGGGGCTGGGGTGGAGGCCGGATGGTAGAGCTCAGGCCATCCCTGGGTAGATCCCCAAAGGAGAGAGAGGGAAAGAGAGGGAGAGAGAGGGAGAGAGGGAGAGGAGAGAGAGGGGGAGAGAGAGAGAGAGGGAGAGAGAGAGAGAGTCAGACAGACAGACAGAATCTTGTTAAGGAAGAGAGCAGAGGGACAAGGAGGACAAGGAGGCTGGGAGAGCTACTAACTGAAGGACAGTATCTACATAATGTACATTTAAATTGGGCATTGTGGCACACGCCTTTAATCCCAGCACTCAGAAGGCTGAGTCAGGAGGGCTACAGTGAGTTCAAGGCCAGCCTAGGCTACATAGTGAGTTTAAAACCAGCCCGAACTACATAGCAAGACCTTGTCTCAAAAATAAGAGAAGTGCACATTTGGCACAGTGCTATCTGAACATCTACCATGTGTGGGTGCAAGGCTGGCCAAGTGCTAAGCCAGGCACCACGGCACACACTTGTGGTCACAGTAACTGGGCAGACAGGGCAGCAGGGGCACAAGTGTGAGGCCAGTCTGGGTAGCTCAGGGAGGTCCCACCTCAAAATGAAAACTGAAAAGGGCCGGCAGGGCCGGCGATGTAGCTTATGATACAGGCCCTGGATTCAGTCTCCAGTTGCAGGGGGAGGGGCAGAGGAAGAGAGGAGAAGGGAAAGAGGAGGGACAGGGAGAGGACAAGGGAGAATATTTAGGGGTGGGAAGGAGGTGCTGGCCCTGCTAACAAGTAGCCAGGAGTGTTAATGAGGCATTTAGCCCAGGCTGGCTGCTGGCTGGTAGGACTCAGCAATGACAGTGTCCCCAGGCACCCAAACTAAGGCAGAAGGCCTGAGGCAAGCGGGACCAGAGAGTACACGGAGAAGCCCTCAGAAGGTGCTATAGCAGCCACCAGCTTGATAGAAACAGGGCTTATAGTTTAAATGAATTATTCTGCTTTCCTCTAAACATGTCTGTCTCCAAACAAACCGGAGCCCTAAGTCTCTACTGCTTGTGTCCCACCCTACGCCAAGTGGAATCACCCTGGCCACTTGGGGGGTAGATGAAGAGCCAGGAAACCTTCCTCAAAAGCAAGAAACCACCTCTTCTAGACTTGCAGGAAAACACAGGTCAGGTCAGTGCGTCCTCCCCTGACACATGGGAACCTCCACAGCCCTCAGTGCTTCCAGGCAGAGCCAGCATCCCCAAGTGAGGACAGGAATGACACCATACAGCACCCAGCAGCCCACGCAGTGTGGAGGAAAAGCCCTGCCTCCTCGGGTCACTGAGGCTGGGGACTGTGTGTTGCCTCCTTACACAGCAATCTGCCCAACTGCTACAAGTTCCATATAATAATTTTTAAACTTTTAATAATAAGTTGTTCTAAATTTTTCACCAATTTGGAATAATGTTAAAAGAAACAGAATCAATTAGTAACTTCTCAGAATTAGAAATGTTGTGGCTGTGGTTTTGGTTTTGGTTTTGGTTTTGGCTTCGATTTTGTTCTCACTGTTGTAGTGCAGGCTGGCCTTGAACTATGGAGCCCACTCAACTTGAAGTGTGATCTTCCTGCCTCAACCTCCCAAGTGCTAGAATGACAGGCATGCACCACCACATCCACTTCAATCACAATTTTTAAGAAAATCATATTACTTATAACAACTGTTCCATATAATATAAACCCAACTGATGTCACTGTTTACTAAAACACTTGGGGTTCCCTCTGACCAGAGGACAAATGGTGCTGTTTTCAATGGTTCAAGTCCCATAAGTTTTGTTTCTATCTGGATCTCTCAGGTGGGTAGGAGGGGACCAGAACTGCTGGGCAAGTGTTTCTGTCCCATAGCTCTAACACACCTCTGGTCACTCCATCACTCACAGAGCTTTGTGTGTCAGGTTAACCTTGTGTTTGATGTGTGGAAAGCTTAGTTGGCTCTTGGGAGTCTCCCACAGTGGCCCAACATTCCCAGAAGCCACTGAGAGTAGCACCTGCCCGTGACACAGCCCGCCACCCAGGCTGCAGTGCCGATGCAGTTAACACCGGTCCCAGGCAATATTTCCCAAAATATATCAACTCGTTTGTCCTCTCAGTTCATGGTTCACCAGCTAATTCCATCTCAGACTGGAAGCCCCTGCTGTGTTTTGAGATGCAGCCATTCTGTTTCATTTTTAGATGAGAACTTTGATAGCTCAAAAAAATAATTCAATGGCCAGGGAGATATAGCTCGGAGGTCTAAGAACCTGCCTGTAAGCACAAAGACTTGGGTTCTATCCCCAGTACCACATGCTGTGCTGGCCCTGGGCACCAAGCCAGCCACCAAACCCAGGTATGGAGGCACACCCCTATAATCCCAGCACTGGGGAGGCTGAGTCAGGAGGACTGCTGTGAGTTCGAGCTGCGTAGTGAGACCCTGTACCATATAAATAAATGATTTTTAAAAATGAAAGAAAGAGAAAGGAAAAGAAAAGAAACACATAATAATACCACTAAACTGTACCTTTAAAAATTTTAGCCATGGTGGCACATACCTATAATCCCAACTACTCAAAAAGCTGAAGCAAGAGAAACACAAATTTAATGCCAGCCTGAGCAACTGAACAAGACACTGTCTCAAAATTAAAAGAGTTTTAGGTGTAACTCAGTGGTAGAACATCCCTGGGTTCAACCCCTGGCACTACAAAAATGGACAAATAAAACTTACTGCCCAGATATGATGGCACGCAGCTATAATCTCAGCTAGTGAGAGGCTGAGGCAGGAGGATCTCCACACATTCAAGGCTAGCCTAGGCTACACAGTGAATTCAGGCCAACCTGGACTATACAGTGAGACCCCATGTCTCAAAAAAAAAAAAAAAATAGGTGGTAAATTCTATATATATTTTATTACAGTAAAAAGAACTGAAAGAAAAAGTCACCCATAATTTCTAATTCCTGTTTTTAGTATTGTGCTATGGTTTTGTAAGATGTCACCATTGGGAGAAGAGTACATAAAACTCTCTTACTTCTTGAAACTTCCTGTGAGACTATAATTATTTCTCTCTTTTTTTTTTTTTCTTTCCCCTTGTAATTGACCAAAGTAAAGCCATGACATCCCATTTGGTAATCTGCTCTGATTAAAAAAAAAAAAAAAAAAATCCCATCTGGCCCAGCCTGTACTGTCCAGGGAAATTCTAATCTCATCTGGCTCTACTCTCATAAAGTGCATTAAAAAGAAAATCCTCAGCACCCTAATATGACCAGCTTAGTGTGAAGTCTGTCAGAGCTGGGTGTAACATTTATCTTCTCAACAAGCCTCAATTCTCTCTCTCTCTCTCTCTCTCTCTCTCTCTCTCTCTCTCTCTCTCTCTCTCTTCTTTCTGAGACAGGGTGGCCTAGAACTCACTTTGTGGGCCAGGTGCCCTGAAACTCAGCGATCCTCCTGCCTCAGCTCATGCATGCTGGAATGACAGTTGTGCGCCATTACACCCAGCCGACCTTCTATATCCTGAGCCACCCACGCTTCCCAGGCGTCACGCTCAAAGCCCTCATTCCCAGTCTCAGCTGTGCACCTGCCACCCGAGCCTGGTGGACTCTGGGCTCCTGAGCGGACTGCCCACTGCTGCCAGAGCACGGCAAGGATGGGGGTGACTGAGCAGCAGTGGGGAAGCCCCCAGCTGGAGTATAAATTATCACCTTGATGTGTGTGTCTCCCATGATCACTCTGATCCCTACCATACAAAGAAATGCATTGTGTGGTCAGGGTCTCTGAAGACAAGCCTGAAATCCTGCGCTAAAACTGTCGGATTTGCCATTGCTGCTGTGCTGTGGTGGCTGTGGCTCCACCACAATACGGCCTTGTGCCCTTGGGAGTATTGTGACCAGGTCAATCATACGCCTCTCGGAAGCCATCCGAAGTGACCCTACCAATGTCCCCAAGCAATAGCACAAGTTTGGGAGAAAAGGGCTCAATGGTCAGCCAGGGTAAATGAAAGGTGTAGGGGACAGGAAGGGAGACCACGAGCCACACTGTCCTGCCCTGCTGCTCAGTTCATGGTGGGGGAAGAGGACCCTGTCACTTCCTGCTCTTCCACTCATGTCGACTCTCCAGTTCTGTGGACCACACGTGGGAGTCCAGTGCAGAAGAGACGCCATGCAAGGGCCAGCTCGGGGCCAGGGAGATGGCTCAGTGGAATAAGCACTTCTCTGGCAAGCGCAAGGGCCTGAGTTCAATCCCCGATTCCACAAAAGAAAAAAAAAAGGGGGGGGCCAGCTCTGGCATTAACCATGCATGATGGGGATGTTGCTCTCAGCTGAGAGGGCTTCACAGTGAGCTAAACACTTGCCGATGGCATTGCCAGAGACAACGGTAGCGAAGGACAAGAGGAGGGCCTGCACCAGCAGCCGAATATCAGGATCGTGTGGGAAGGTGGAGACCGCAGCTGGCTTTGGCAGGGGGTCACCGGGCCTTGGTAAAGGGTTCCCAGTCTGGTCATCATAGTGTTCCATCACTATGGAATTTATAAAGTCCATCCTCCCCCAGGCGGGGGGCCCGCTAATGAAAGGTCCTTCTTCTCTGCTCACCTAGATAGGCCAGGAGTTCTGGTAATGGCTCAGGTTGTGGCTAACACATCCAGATCTCAGGCCATTACAGGTGGACGCGGAAAGGAGTGAGACAGCCACAGAGCGGAAGGGAAGCCACGGAGGCGAGCCTGCTTCTTCAGGAAACCACAGAGCTCATCATTATGACATTAATGGGTAACCATGGTGACAGCAAATTGCTGGCACACCCAACCCTGGCACCTGATAATTATGTCCAGAACAATATATGACATGTTCTGTCTGTCAATGGAGAGTTCTCCTGTGCAGACTTCACCTGCCGCCCAGCGACAACTTCACGAGTCTCTCTGAGCTTCTGAACTACTGTCTACAACTGGCAGTGCTCTTCCTGCCAGGAGAAAACCTCCAAAATCTGAAATTTCCTCCAAATTCTGACACACTTCTCAGAATCTTGAGTGTGTTTGTTCCTCTCACCTTCA
>NW_004524784.1:2787412-2789454 GCF_000260255.1 Octodon degus
CAGTCCTCCTGCCTTGACCTTCCAAATGCTAGGATGACCGGTGTGTGCCACCACACCCAACTGGCATTGACATGATTAACCGTCTTCTGTCCACCAGGTCATTCATCTCCCGGACAACCTCAGCCAGCTTGGATTTCAAATGCAACTTCCTAAACAGTCAGCTTTAGAGGGTCCAGAGCAGCCTGCTGGCCTGCAGCTGTGCCAGGACTCTGCACTTGAGCTGCGCCCACCCCTGACACTTCTAAGCACTTGAGAGCCATGGATTTGTCTGGAGGAAGTGACAGCGAGCAGATGGCTTCCTTCTGAACAGGCCAAAGCAAGGCCGGGCTGTGAGACACGGCCAGCCCTGAAGGCCTCTTTGGCAGAGAGAAAGGAGGGACCTTCAGGGATCAAAGAGCCAGGGTCAGCAGCAGACTGCCACCACAGAGCCCAGGTCACAAGAACAGGAAACGGGGATGTTTGTAGAATCAGCAGCTGCTCACCCCAAAGCAAAGACATTGGGTAAGTAATCCAAAGCAGGCAAAGCAGCACTCCAAGCTGAGGACAGCCTGAGGACGGCCACATTGGGTGAGTAATCCAAAGCAGGCAAAGCAGCACTCCAAGCTGAGGACGGCCTGAGGACAGCCAATAAACACGCCTTGGAAATCCCTTGCAGAGAGCTGTTAAGGAAAACATTTGCCTTATTGTCACCTATAAAGTGGGATCAGGATTACCTAAGGGCAGAAAAAATGTTCTTGGTCCATCTCGCTCCTCTGGGGTGAGGCGTCCTCGCAAACCTCCTGAGGTAAGGCCGTCATCAAATGTCCCAGAGCTCAGGGTGGGAAAGAAATGGCTTTTTATTTTAGTTTTGTTTGTTTGTTTGTTTGTTTAAGAAATGGCTTTTTAAAAAAGAGAGAGGGGCCGGGGAGATAGCTCAGTAGAATAAGTGCTTGCCTGGCAAGCACAAGGGCCTGAATTCAATCCCAGGTTCCGCCAAAAAAAAGAGAGAGAGAGAGAGAGAGAGAGAGAGAGAGAGAGAGAGAGAGAGAGAGAGAGAGAGAGACATTGAAAGGAATAACAGATATAGTGAAATGGAAAGAAACTGAGCATAAACAAAGATGAGGGGAAGGGAAAAAAGTTAAGAAAAGAAGGGAGAAAATCATGCAAGTATATATTCAGGATGGCTGAGATGACCACAGTACTAATTTCCATCAGTTTTTTTGAAAGTAGCAGTTAATGTTTAAAAGTCTCACACTGACCAACTCCACGTGCTAATTATCTACATTCTGAGCAACTACAGCAAAGCCAGCAAAGTGCAGCGCAAAGCCAGGCCGGACACTCTCATCTTGCTCTTCTGTGTGCCATGTCTGGTGTCTTATCAATTAGTATTCTCTCTTTAAAATAAACTTTTAAAAATACATACAGTAAAAAAGGACAAGAAAAAAAAACGAAAATTTATTAAAAGTAAGCATTAATGTTTAATTATTTGAACAATTTTGTATACCTATATCTATTAATCTGAACAACAGGTTTGACAAAGAAAACACCTAATATAACAACCATTGTTAAATTTGTATGCTTGTTTTGAAATTTTGTACCTTTTGTACTGTCACTTGTTATTGCTTTTGTCTTTCTTCTATTCTTTACTCTGTAAAATAAAATAGGTTTGTGGGCAGCAGTGAGCAACTGATATCAGAAAAATGCCTTTGAGTGCACTAATTTATTAATAAATACTAGGTGTTTGTTAAATAAAATAATTAAATAAATAAATAAAATAAAAATGAGACGTTGGGCGGACGGCCTTAGAGGCCTGATGACTAAGAAGGGCTCAGTCCAGGGGCTCTGACAGCCCAGGCCCCCATGGCTCCTATTTCTGTGATAAGCTAGCAGCTGCTCCTCCCTAGTGATTTTCTCTTCATCTGTGCAAGATCGGCATTCAGCGATGCTTTCCACGGGAGTTTCACACCTGATCAGCTCCCAGCAGCTCGCACTACTGTCACCTGCACGTTAGCAGTTTTAGGCTGTCTCTGAAAAGAAGATGACTAGACAAATAAAGACTGCGG
>NW_004524784.1:2790109-2790931 GCF_000260255.1 Octodon degus
TAATCTTCTTAATTACCCAATAATATGCATCTTGAGACCATAATATCAAGTGAAATCAATCAGACACACAGCTTCAATACCACATGGCTTTGGAAACCCAAACTAGAAATAAAGAACAAAAGATGAAACAATTGATAAGAAGAGGGAGACATGTCTTTTGCAAAAGGGACAGGGACCAAGAGATGGGGTTAGGGGTGAGAAGGACAAGTGAGACATAATCTCTATGTACAATAAGCATTTATTAATAAAAAATGAAACTTGGGCTGGTGAGATGGCTCAGTGGTCTAAAGCACCTACTTAGAGCAAGCTTAGCAAAGCACAGGGACCACGGTTCAATCCCCCAGCACCACGTGCCAGCCAGCCTCGCCCCCTGGTGGGCTGAGCTGGCCACACACACACACACACACACACACACAAATAAATAAATAAATAAATATGCATATGAATAACTAAAAAGACAAAGATTGCAACAACTCAATTTCACAATATTGTCACTTCCTGATATTCCTGTTATTCCTATTCTGAAATAAAGTTTTTAGCCAGGCAGGTGGTACATCCCTATAATCCCAGCACTTGGGAGGCTAAGGAGGAGGATTGCCATGAATTTGAGGACAGCCTGAGCTACATAACAAGAGCGAGAGAGAGAAAGAATGTTAAGATTCCTTGGTATAAGATGAAATATTCTCTAATTTAGGTCATGAAATGCGCCCCAAACTCTTTCTGGTCTCCTAAGCACTGTGCCTTTTCCAAAGCTCTCTGCACCAGCAGCAGCAATGATGACAGTAATGACAGCTAGCACTTTTTTTTTTTTTTTTTTTTTTT
>NW_004524784.1:2791641-2799950 GCF_000260255.1 Octodon degus
CAGCACCCTGGGATTTAGACTCAGATCCCTGACATCTAAACCCATGTGCGCAAGTGTGGCCACTCTCATTCTTGGGCCTGAACTCCCGGCTCCACCAGCGGCACCCTTCTCTACCCACCCTGCATCCTGTGTATCCTCATCCAAGGGAACGCAAACTCCTACCAAGTCTCCCAGGCTGCATCTTCTAGGTTGCTTCCGTGCTTACCCCTGGTGATAGAGCAGCATGCCAGTGGCCCTGATTATATTCCAGCTGTGTTGGTATTTGAGCATCTTGACTTAGAGTCCTGCGGGCTAGGGAAACCATGAGCACAGGCACATGTTGAAAAACCCCGGACCATGGAGCACTCTCAATGAATATGTTCGCTTTTGCACAGTGTCTTCCTCTTGTTGGGATCAATTTCTTTGGGGTGTGAAATAAAAAGAGTCGCACCTTTGAGGCACAGTGTCAGAAGCCTCTCTGTTCACTGCAGGAAGCTCAGCACCACTTGGGAGAAGGCCAAAGATGCTGTCCCACTTTTTTGCAAAGTCATTCATTTCAGGGAAAAAGGCGATGAAACAGGTTGTCAGTTGCTGTGTAGTAATGTCCAGGTGCTGTCTGAAATAGGTGTACTCTTTCCAAAAAGCTTAAAGACACAGTCAGGCTTTGTAAATTCAGGAGAGTAAAGTTTTCCTTTAAAATGGCACATGCCATCTGGGCCTGGTGGCACATACCTATAATCCCAGCACTTGGGAGGCTGAGGCAGGAGGATCGAAAGGCCAGCTTGGGCTACAGTGTGTTCCAGACCAGTCCAAACTACATAGCAAGACCCTGTCTCAAAAATGAAAACCTAAATAAATAAATAAATAAATAAAGCAAGCTGAGTTGGGGATATAGCCCTGTGGCAGAGCACAGGCCTAGCATGCAGGAGACCCTGGCACTGATACCCAGAATGCCAAAACTAGAAATAAAATGAAGAAGCTGAGGAAGAGAACGACATGTAGTTGACTTTTAGGGTGTTCACCCCCAAAAGAAGACTGTAGCTCCAAGGCAGGTGGCTGACTGGCGAATGCACCAGGTGTCTCTCCTGTTGGTTAGGAAGGTTCAAGTTACCAAGAAAAACCAAGGCTCTGGTTACCTTGACAACACAAGAACCAGGTACTGCAGGTTGGCCTCTAAATTCCTTCCCCAAGCCTGAGTGGATTTAGCACCATTTTGCCAGAATTATTTGCCCGAAACTCTTATTTCCATGATAGATTTGAACCACGCTGGAAACAGTTTTCAGATAAATATATCTTTTGTTTCCTGGATCATGTTACACAGCTTTAATAATTCTGATAAGCCAAATCTCCTATCCTGAATCTGCTGCTTAGTTATCTCTGCTGCCTCAAGTCCCTGAATAATCCCAATTCTGTTCCAATTTGCCCTGGTAAGACGGCAAACATGATGCACCTTGCATTTAAAAAAAAAAAAAAAAAAAAAAAGCATGGCACTATTCGCTTGGCCTATTGAAAAGATGCTGAATATCTTACTCCAGTACAAATGAAAATACCACAGAATAGTAATTTGAAGATGTTGGATGATTTCCTCTGGGATCTAGTTGCTTGCTGCTGATACTATACCAATGAAATGGACACCCCCAAAATCCTGTCTCACTTCGCACCCCCAGGGTCCTGCCTGAGTCTTTCCCAGGTCCTGGGAGGCTTACCGGAAGCAATTGTATACAAGATCTGCACCCCAGAATCGCTGGGCTTCTGCTCCCCTAAATGCCAGAAGGTTACTCGTTAATCCCTCCTCAAGCCACCCCAACTGCCAGCATCAAAGGCCTCTATACCTCCCTTGGGGCTGCTGATGGAAACTTGACCTTAGCCAGTCTCATCCAACCCTGAAACAGACTTTCCCGTTAAAAACTGCCCCAAGAGATAGCTAGTATCTGTCTGTGTTCCTGCCAGGTGTGGGGGTGCACATCTATCATTCCAGCACTCAGGAGGCTGAGGCAGGAGGATCGCCATGTGTTTGAGGTTGGCCTAGGCTACAAAGTGACTTCAAAGCCGGTCTGAACTACATAGCAAGACCCTGTCTCAAAAAAAAAAAAAAAAAAAGCATTGTTTATAAATACATTTACTTTATATTACAAAGTAAATCATTTACTTTGCTTTTTTTAAGAAAGCTGTGTTTGATGTAAACACAAAAAGAACATTTAGTATCATCACAAGTTCTTAACTGAGCTGGGTTTTTTAATGCTTTTAAACTTATAACAAATGGCATCACAGGCTCAGACTAGAAAACAATATATCATCGCTTAGTTCTGCCAGTTTATGATAAGTAAGCAGAATTATGAAGTTAGAAGAAAACAGAGGAGTTCTAGCTACTGGGAAAAGAGGAAGAGGGGCATTCATTTTGAGAAACAGAAGAAAGGAAAAAAGGAATTATTAAACTGTGAGGAATTATTAAATGGTTTTGGCCTGCTGAGCACTTCTAGGGAGCCTATTTTCTGGGGGCTCGCTGTAGATGCTGCTGCTTCTGTTGCGGTGTTTGATCAGCTTCGTGGACCTGCAAAGCGTAGAGCTCTGCAGGGTGGACCGTGCTTCCTCGCCTGGCCTGGGCCTGCCTCAGTGCACGGCCCGATGTCCGAGGGCCCTCAGTGCGAATCCGCTCCTCCACCCTGGAGGGCAGAAGCCGCACAGCTCCGACTGCCCGACCGACCGAGGTCAGCAAACAGCAGGAGGGGCCAGGGGCTGAGCCTGCCGGGCACAGCACTAACACCACGGCTGCCACGCCACCTTCCCCCGGACACAGGCTCCACACTGTTCCCAAGCAGATTACAATGAATTTGGCTGAAACATCTTAACTGGCTTTCCTTCCACGTCTAGAATCAGGTCACGTGGTGGTCTGACAGAATCAAAATCAGATAGGTTATTTCAGAGTTGCTGCTCTTGGTGGGCATGCATACCAGTAGATAATGTCAACACTTGGGAGGCTGAGGCAGGAGGCTCGTTGCAAACTGGATGCCAACCTGGGCTACATCATGAGTTCAAGGCCAGCCTGCACTACAAAGTAAGATATGTCTCTGCCTCAAGAAAGCAAGCCGGCCCCTCCTGGAAGCAGAATTCTGGACACCGCTTTGAGCCTCTTGCGACCATACACATGAAGGAATGAATCAACAGAGTGCATATGGAAACTGCCGCGTACTGAGGAGTCTCTGTCACAGGGAAGTGTGTGGTGGGGGAAATTAAAATTGCTGTTACTGCGAGGGATGTAGCTCAATGGCTCAGCACCTGCCTGGCAAGCGCAAAGTCCTGAGTTCGATTCCCAGTATCAAAACAAAAAAAGATGCCAGATAGGACAGCTAAGTAGAGATAAGTGGTAGGCCACAGAATACTTGGGTAGAAAGCTCAAAGCAAAGGTTAAAGTGATGATATGCATCCCTGGAGGCACTGTAAACACTCATAAATTAACATCAAATAAACAGGCCAGAAAAGCAACCCTCGAACTTCTATTTTAAAGAGAGGCCAGCAGCACATCACCAGCCAGGCAAGCAGGGGAGGTCCTAAATTCAATTCCTGGTACAAATAAATAAATAATAAAATCGCTGTTACTTTCCCTACAAGATGCCTACCACAGGGGTAGGTGCGTGTTTAGCATGCAGCAGGTCTGGGTTCGATCCCAGCACCACAATTTAAAACAAACAAAACTTGCTACTACCTCCTGGAGGCTGGCCTTCCACTCCCTATGTAGCCCAGGTTGGCCTCAAACTCGCAGCAGTGAAGAACTTGAGAGAACAAGGCGCTCTTCTCAAGACGTGTGCTCAGTGCCCACTCGGAGGCAGTCTTTCTCCTCTCATGGAAATACCCCAGATTGGTTTCACAATCCAGGATCTTGTTTCTGCAGCTGGACAGGCTCACTCTTTTCTTTACCAAGTTGCTGAGCTGATCCTCCTTCAAGGCAGAGGTTCCAGCTCCAGTTTTTCAGATGTCCTTGCTCTTGGCTGCTGTGGCCAGTTGAATCACAGCTGTCAAATTCAAAGCCAGCTCAGTCCCTTCAAGGATGCACCCATCTTTCTGAGGCTGAGATTCTGAAACAGCAACTACTGGTCTCACTTACGCCCTGAGGAGCTATTTTTCACCCAACAAATTTCAGACTTCAACAGCTGACTGGTTGCTAAGAGGGTGTTTTATATTTGCAACAGACTCATCAAGGATTAAGAGGTGATTTTCACTTTTTTGTGGCTTTTCTGTCTTTCAGACAGAGTCTCACCCTTGCAGCCCAAGCTGCCCTCAAATTCATAGCAATCCTCCTGCCTCTGCCTCTGCACACTGGGATGACAGGTGTGTACCGTGACACCCAGCCTATTTTGTAAAAGAGTAAGAAAACTCAGCCATTGTAGCTGTGGGAGTAGGACAGTAGTAACATTTACTTAGGGATTCACTTTTCCACCTCCTCAGTCTCAGAAGAACAGGCTGGCCTGCATCATTCCACACTGGGGCTCTGTACACATTAAATACTAATTCTTTGTCCCTCCCCTTGCCACAGCTATTGAAAGTGCGCATTCTAGGTGTGTTCTACAAATGCAATCGTATAACGCCTGCTCTTCAGAAGCTGGCTGATGTCCCTCCACATGTCTTCAGGCTTCCTCCATGTCCTAACATGCACCATGATTTTTCCTCCTTAACTGAATAGACCTTTCTCCAAAAAAGGGGTACACAAAAGGCAGCAGGTATGTGAAAAGATTCTCAGACTCACTAATCATCAGAGGGACCCCAGTGTCAACCCTAAGGGGCTGCCGCCTCACCCTGTCAGCGTGGTTGCTCCTGGAAAGACAGAAACAGCAAGAATAGGGTGGAGGTGCAGAGAAAGGAATCACTGGCCGCTGACAGTGGAAAGGTAAACTGGTGCTCCTGCAAGGAAAACATCGTGGAGCTTCCTCAGAAAAATAAAAACAGAACTCTATGACCCAGGCACCCTGTAGGGGGTGGAACACCACATTAAAGAGATGTCTGTCCCTCCATGTTCAGTATAGGATTATTCGCCAGCTGTGTAAAGAAGAATACTGCATGGTCTCCCTCATACGTGGAATCTGAAAGTCAAATTCACAGAAGTTGAGAGCAGAACGGTATTTAGCAAGGGGCAGGTTGGGAAGTTGGGGAGATGGTGACCCAAGGGTATGAGGTTCCAATCACATAGGATGGGTGAGTTCTTATGAACAATAGTTAATAATGGTTACTGAATTCTTAAAAATTGCTAAAAGAGATTTTATGTGCTCTCACCACTAAAAAAGACAAGACCTCCGCTAGGTGGCTCAAGTCAATCATCCCATAACGAACACATTCTCAAAACATGTTTGCTATGCTTGAAATCTAAAATGTCCTCCCCAAGTCTCATGCTTGAAGGTAACTGGGTCACGGGGCTGCTGCACCCACCAGAGGACTCATCCTTTGACAACCTGAGTAGCTGATTGTCCTGTTGGGAGGCACGGGCTGCCTAAAGGTGCGTTGTGGGGTGTCACCTAGAAAAGTGTACTTTTTGTCCCTGGTTCCTGCCGCCATATCTGGTTCTTGGTAGCTTACCTTACCTTTCTCGCTGTGTCAGTGGTTTGAGCAGCCTCCCTCCGCCACACCCTTCCACCAGGCCATTTCTGCCGTGGAGCCTGTTGGCCGTGGACGGATCCCACCAAACCCAGGAACCAAGAGGCAGGTATTACGTCTCAGCAACAGGGAGGCCGCCAATGCCATACGGTACACAGTGAACACGTGCAACTATTGTCAGTCTACTAAAGTAAGTAAATACTTGCACAAAATTGTGTAGAACTTCATTCTTTCTTAAGGCCAACTAACCCATCATGCGTATATACCACACGTTATGTACATATGGTACCACATTGTGTTTATCCATTCATTGCTTGATGGACAAGTAAACTGCTTTTGACCTTTGTGAATAATGCTGCTACGAACATGGCTACACAAATATCTGCACTCTTGCTTTCCTTTATTTTGGTTATATACCCAGAAATATGATGACAGAGTAGTTCCATGTTTAACATTTTTTTAGGTGTATTTGGTTGTTGCAGGGCCTCACTATGCAGCTCAGACTCACGGTGATCCTCCTGCTTTCAGCCTCTGCAGCGCTGGGATTACGGGTATGCACTACTATGCCCAGACTCTAGCCGGTTCAGCCTGCCCTGGGGTCGGGGCAGGTGCTGCATGTGGTACCAGGGATGGAATCGAGGCCCCTGTGCTTGCCTAAGTGTGCCTAAGCAGGCACTTTAATCCACTGAGCTATCTCACCAGCCCTCTAAGTTTTTGAGGACCCACGTCCTGTGATTCCTTAGCACCCATACCATTTTGCATTCCCTCAATAATGAACAAGAAGTTTTCCTATTTGCTCACATTCTTTTTTTTTTTTTTTCAACAAATAATACACTGCATATGTTCTTCTTAGTGGTTAATTGCTGTACAAGATGCGGACTTGTGATCCTATTTACAAACACCATTAGAACAAATCATTCTATTCATTAACAGAATGTAACTATATATCTATCCCAACCACTTTGAATACACAGATACAAAATGGACATTCATCTGTATACCCCATTTTTTCTAAGTTCCGTTATTGAATATTATAGGTGTGTAAACTCAGCAAAATATTCTAAAAGAGTCCAGTAGCCCATAATAGCATTGGGTCTTCTGTTTAACTGGCAATGTCAGAAATTATTGACCTGAGTCCCCCACAGCTCAACTTAACAGCATGGCTTTATTTCTTATAATTTTGTCTTCATACTTTTCTGCTGGATGGTTAAGACCAAGGTAAAGCAGGACCTATGCAACAAGAGTTGTAGCTTTTTGGTCTGAGAAGGTCAGTGAAATGCCCTCAGGATTTGTCCTGAGATCCTGTACCTCAGATTGTAGAACCTTTATCAGTGCAGCCATGTGGATGAGTCACGGCCAATGCTTGGCCAATGTGCTCTCTGTGAAAGCCTGAGAGAGTATCTTCTCCCCATGTGACTCTCCTTAGGCCCACTCTATGTCATCGATCACTTTCCTCTTTGGCCCCATAATCTTCTTGATCAGAAAATTTGGGACACTACCGAGGTGCTCACATTCTTGCCAACACTTGTGTTCTGTTTTGTTTTCTTTTATAAAATTATTCAAATGGATACAAAGTGGTATCTCATGAGAGATTTAATTTGAACATCCTAATATTAAGCCTCATTTCAAAAGGTTATATGGGGCGATCGGTGCAGTGGCTCTTCCACCCCAGAGCCATGGCCCAGTTCATCTGTAACCTCTGGGAGAAGACCCTGGTGCTGCTGGACACTGCTGTGAGCTGCTCGAAGCCTCATGGGTCACATGCTGACACAGTGCCAAAGTGGAGCTGGTTCCTCCAACCTCTGCTGAGATCCCTGAAGCTATTTAGAGCCTGCAAAAAATAATCCATAATGCTCAAACTGGCAGCTTCAAGCAGCTCACTGTCAAGGCGGCTGAGCTGAGTGGTTTGGTGGCCACTGAAATGTGGATGCAGTTTTATATCCAAGAGATAATAGGCAAGCGTGTCGTCACTGGCTATAATATTTGGATGTCTTTAACTTCTGATTATATTGGATTTAATATTTGGTTTTGGATCACATGTGATCAGTATTATCCGCTGTCAAGGGCCAGCCAGATAACTCAGCAGTTTAAAGGGACTGCTTAGGCCGACTCAGGGACCAGCTTGGACCCCTGGCCTGCCATGCCAGCCCCACCCCCAGGGCATGTTGAGACAGCAACTGAGACTGGGCCATGGGAGGCTGAAAATAGCAGAATCACTATGAGTTCGATCTACATAGTGAGACTCTGTAGACCCTGTACTAAAATTTTTTTTAAAAAGAAAAAAATAAATTATCTGCTCTCTGAATAAGAGATGTCAACTACAAAAAAAGAAAAAAGGAAGAAAGAAGAGAGAGAGAGAGAGAGAGAGAAAGAAAGAAAGAAAGAAAGAAAGAAAGAAAGAAAGAAAGAAAGAAAGAAGAAAGAAAGAAAAGAAAAGAAAGAAAAGTTTACATGGGGCAGACCAAATAGCTCAGTGGATTAAAGTGCCTGCAAGCAGGGGTTCGATCCCCCGGCTTGCCATGCTGGCCCCACCCCCAGGGTGCACTGAGACAGCAACTGAGACTGAGCATGGAGGTGTGTACCTGTAATCCCAGCTCTTTGGAGGCTGTAAACAGGCAGATCACTATGAGTCTGATCTAGTAGTGAGACCCTGAACACCTTGTAGACCTTTCCCCAAAAAAGTACAAAAAAGAAGAAGAAGAGGAAGAGGAAGAGGAAGAGGAGGAGGAGGAGGAGGAGGAGGAGGA
>NW_004524784.1:2800525-2801703 GCF_000260255.1 Octodon degus
TTTTTTGGTGGAACCGGAATTGAACTCAGACCCTTGCACTTGCTAGGGAAGTGCTTATTCCACTGAGCCATCTCCCCAGCCCCAAAAGTTTTTAATTTCAATGAATTTTAATTTGTTTATATTATTTCTTTTGTTACCTCAGATGATATCCAAACTAATCATTGCCAAATCTGATGTCATAAGCTTTCCCCTATATTTTCTTATAAAAGTTTTGTCATTTCAGCTGTTAAATCTACATTTTTTAGAGGTTATAAGCAGAATATATTTACTGAGGGAAAGAAAGCTCCTGTCCTAGAGAGAGACAAGAGGGAGACCCAAGGCAGTTGGTCCCCCAAATCTACATTTTTTTAAAAGGTATTCAGTACAGGATCTATAGGGTCTCACTACACAGATCAGACTCATAGTGATCCTCCTGTTTTCAGCCTCCCAAGCGCTGGGACTATAGGCTACATTTTTTAAGTTAATTTTTACATATGGTATTAGGTAAGTTAAAGATTTTATTTAACTTTTTACATTTTATTGTGTACCATATAAGATTTCCTGAGTTTATCTAGCAGTTTGTACATAAACATACTTCTCACAATTTCAATGGTAAATTATCTGTAAAACAATTCTCAACCTAAAACCCCATCAATAGACCCCTCTAGGAACTGCCCATTGACCTTTCAGAAAGCATGGGAATTTCTCTACCTGGTCCAAAAAGTGATCGCTAGCAACATGTCTGGAGCAGTAAAAATGTGGCTGGCTAGTGTGATGGAGAGGTTTCATTTCAATTTTAATTTAATCATAATTAATTTGACCTAGTGGTGCACACCTGTGATTCCAACACTCAGGAGGTGGAGGCAAAACAACCACTGGAGCTAGAGACCAGCCTAAACTACACAGTGAGACTCTGTCTCAAAAAATTAATTCAGATTTACATTTAAATAACCTCATATAGTTAATGACTACCATATTGGAGAGACCAATGTCTATAGTCTCTATGTTTTGTCCAGAAAGTAAAACATTTCATACAACAGCCTTTAAAATCCTCAGACTAATACTACATTCTTAGCTTTGGGTAAATACATTAAGGTTAGATATTAGATGGGGCCAGGAGATAGCTCAGTGGAATAAGTGCCTCCCTGGCAAGTGCAAGGGCCTGAGTTCAATCCCTGGTTCCACCAAAAAAAAAAAAA
>NW_004524784.1:2801803-2806334 GCF_000260255.1 Octodon degus
TTCTTTCTTTCTTCCTTCCTTTTTTTTTTTTTTTATTTGGTCTCACTACGCAGCTCAGACTTAGAGTGATCCTCCTGTTTTCAGCCTCCCCAGAACTGAGATTATAGGTGTGCGACACCACTTCCAGACTCTGTGGCTGGCTCAGCGTGCCTGGGGGCTGCGCTGGCAGGACATGTGGCATGGAGAATCAAACCCCGGTCCCTGTGCTTGCCCAAGCAGGAGCTTAATCTGCTGAGCTTTCTGGCTGGCCCTTTAATAAGAATTGTAAAGAAATCGCATTTCCGGATGATCTGTGTCTCACCTACAAATGCCCTCTCAAGAGTCCACCCATATCCTGTGTCTTGTGTTTTTAGTCTTATGGCAATATGGCAGGCCCTTTTTAATAAATAGTAACTCCTTGTAGTATTTTCTTTTCTCTTCTTTCTTGGTTAAGAAGAAAATCAGAGAAGGAGAAGGAGGAAGAGGAGAAGGAAGAGGAGGAAGAGAACATCAGAGAAAAGAAGGCTACTTTTTATGTATATTAACAGTTCTTAAATTTTGTTTCCTAATAAAATCATTTATCCTCTTCCTTCTCCAGCTCGACCTCTCCAGGATTGTATAAGTTTTGCCCCTTTGCAAAACTTAGACTGATCTGGATCTACTTCTTTTACTTCCTTTTGGAGCAGTAGCCAGCCAGATTTCAAGTAAGGTGGCCTAATCTCAGCTCTGGGGAGGTTGAAAACAGGAGGATCACTGTGAGTCTGAGCTGCTAGTGAGACCAAATACCTTTTAAAAAAGTGTGCAATGTTTACCCAAATGCTGCACAGACACTGTGCACAGTGTTACATTGGCGAGTCTGGAGTCGAGGGGTCACCAGATGCACCCTCACCAGGCCTCTGTCTGTCTCTCTGTGTCTCTGTCTCTCTCGTCTCTGTCTCTGTCTCTGTCTCTGTCTGTCTCTCTCTCTGTCTCTCTCTCTCTCTGTCTCTCTCTCTGTCTCTCTGTCTCTGTCTCTCTCTCTCTCTCTCTCTCCCTCTCTGTCTCTCTCTCTCTCACATAGAGAGAGGAAGAAGAGTTAGGGAAGACCAGCACAAAGTAAAAGCTTAATTGCAGGTACTGCAAGAAGCAGCACAGCTGGGCATGGTGAGGCACACAGCCTTGGGAGGCTGAGGCAGGAGGATCACCATGAGTCTGAGGCTCCATAGTGAGTTCAAAGTCAGCCTCAACTACACAGTGGGACCCTATCTCCAAAGCAGAAGAAGAAAGAGAAGGAAGAGGAGCAGGAGGAGGGAGAGGAGGAGAAGGAGGAGGATCAGGGATGCTCAGACCTGAGACGCTGTTGAGTGCAACCAGCAGTCCTGTTCTTAGAGAGTTAGGGTCCTCTCCCAACTCCCATTTGAAGGATAACTACTTGATTATTAAGCTTGTTGCCAGGGCCAGAGAAGTGGGCCTACAGAGGAATTTGCTTTTTTCCTTTAGGGAGAAACAGGTAACCTACTTAACAAGGGACTTAGTAGAACCATGTAGCCACAAGAAGGGAGCCTGAAAACTGCACACTGTCAGCTCTGCTATCTGGTATTTCCTGAGATGCAGTGGCCTCCTAAAGGGGCCCGGTCCCTAATCTAATCCTATCTGAGAGCCTACTGTCCCTATAACATAAAAAAAGGATAGACACTTTCTTCAGTAGTTCAGTGTCCCTCATGGGCTCCAATCCTCTTGGTATGGCAGCTGCAGCTGTACCAGGTCAACAGAAGTTCATGTCAACTTGTCAGTAAGTGTGGCCTCAGCAGGGGACACAGCCCACCTCAAGTAACTCAGTCCCTTTCGGGTGAACATTCGGTATCCAACACTTCCCCTGAATGTCCCTTCCCTGCTGAGGACTGCTGTGAATGTGGTCTTATTTGGAAGTAAGCTCTCCGCAGATAGCTCTTCTGCAAGAGACCCTGCTATTGACTGAATGTGTATGTATACACACACATGCACACACAAGTTCAGAGCTGAGTCCTAATGCCGATGAGATGCTCTTGGGGGTGCAGGCTCTGGAAGGTGATTAGGTGATAAAGGTAAGCCCCTTGTGAGTGGGATTAGGGCCTTTAAAAAAGAGGTTCCAGGCGGGCAAGATGGAGGCCTAGTGCCTGTGCACGTAATCTGTAAGACAGAGATGCCTCCTTCACAAATTTAAAGGAAGAGCCCATCAGGTATACGAGAGAGTGCCGTAAACGGAATGAAAATTGGTGCCTAGAAGCAGATGTTAAAGGCAATTTCTTCCACATCTTTTTTCATACCACCTGACAAGCTTCTTCATGTACTATGACAGCGGCAGCAGCAGTAAAATGGGCAATATCAAAGAGAGCGTTCTTGAAGCATTTATTTCCAATCCAAAATGGAGCTTTATCTCATGTTTGCTGTAAATCTATGTATTCTCTTCCAGATGACTATAATTGCAAAGTAGAGCTTGCTTTGACATCTGATGGCAGGACAACAGTATGCTACCACCCCTCTGTGGACATTCCATATGAACACACAAGACCTGTGCCTCAACCAGATCCTGTCCATAATATTGAAGAAACACATGATCAAGTGCTGAAAACCAGATTAGAAGAAAATGAAAGTGAATTCCTTGAACAAGGGCCCATGATAGAACAACTCAGCAAAATGTTCTTCACAACGAAGCATCCTTGGCAGTATCCTCGTGGGCAGTATCCTCGCGGGCAGTATCACAGACGTTGTATGAAACTGAATCCTCCAAAAGACAGATGATATTGAGATTCATGGGAGAATCGAAGAGCAATGGTTTCCTGTGCTTAGTTTGCCACTGGAAGAAATACACTAATACTATATGGCAATAGTCAAATAATAAAATGTCTTTTCACATAAAAAATAAAATAAAAAAGAGGTCCCAGCCAGGTGAGGCGGCATACACCTAGAATCCCAGCACGTGTGACACCCAGGCAGGAGGATCTCCACAAGTTCCAGGCCAGCCTGGGCTACACAATGAGTTCAAGATAGCCTGAGCTACTTAGCAAGACCCTGTCTCAAAGAAACAATGTTTATAAAAGTAAAACAGAAACCAGAATGCAGGTCCTGAGTTCAATTCCCAGTACCACAATAAAAAAAAAAAAAAAAAAAACCAGAAACCAGCGACTGCTCACTGTAGGATGGCCAGAGCGGGGTCCAGAGCCACAAATACGGGAAGGTTGACCCTGCATTCAGCAAGAGGATGCAGACACCAAGCCCCAACCCTTCCCAAGCCATGGCACACAGGAAACAACACGTAACCTGTGGCACGCTGGGAGGCCCTGGAGAGCTTAAGGAAAGAGGCCAGTTACAAAGCAGTTAGCGGAAAGACCGTTATTATTTTTTTGGTCGGGGAGATGGCCCAGTAAAATAAGCGCTTGCCTGGCAAGCGCAAGAGCCTGAGTTCAATCCCTGGTTCCGAAAAAAAAAAAATTATTACTTTTCAACCTTATATGTATAATTATTATAAGAGAAAGAAAATGCCAATTATTAGAGAACATATTAAATATGAATTTGTATAAATTTTCAGATCAAATCATTTTGCATTTTTAATTCTCAGTTCCAAAAATATGACTTTTTATACCAAATTATGCTATTGGAAGAAAAAACCATTGAAAGAATGGTCTCCAAGCTCTTAAAAGTCATCATCCACTATGTATATATATTAGCAGGATGGTTTGGATAATAGTTTTGTGGATTTCTGCTGTTCTGTGGAAAGGAGAAATTAATTTTTTGTCTTCTTTTTTCAATTTTTTCCCTTTTTCTCTCTTCTTGATTTTTGTATACCTTTGTTTTCTTTTTTTCTTTCTTCTTCCAATTTTCACGCATATATCCGGTAATCAGAACAACTAATTTGGATAGAACACTATGTAATACAACAAATACTGTCAAATTCATACTGTTTTTTTAGTTTTTCTGTTTTAGTACTATTTTGTACTCTCTTGAGAAATAAGAAAATTTTTTTAAAAAGTCATCATCAATAAAACCACTTTTAAATAATCAACGTTTATGAGGGGCTTTGGGGGTTATTTTGGTTTAGGTTTGGGTTTTTGACTGATTTGTTATTTTTTTGAGTGAGGGTCTCACTATAGCTTCAGCTAATCTTGACCTCAATATGTATGCAGCCCAGGTGGCTGCCAACTCCCGGTGATCCTCCTGCCTCAGCCTTCCCAGTGCTGGGATGGCAGGTATGTGTGAGCCACCATGTCCCACTCAGAAGGAGTTTTAAATAAAGAAACTTTATACAAATACATGATAAAGAATTTAAAGCCACTTTTACATCTACTTAAAATGGAAAACCATTGAAGTATTTAAAGATTCTATTAGTTATTCATACTCTTTACTTACAAACCTAATACCTAGATGTCTTGTGATAAAGCCAGGAATGGGGGTGCAGGCCTGTAACCCCAGCACTCAGGAAGCTGAGCAGGAGGACTGCTGCAAGTTCAAGGCCAGCCTGGGCTGAATTAAAGACCAGCCTCAACCACATAGCAACTGACTCAAAAAACCAAAATAAATAAATACACATAGTGAC
>NW_004524784.1:2806614-2819899 GCF_000260255.1 Octodon degus
TAACCCAGCACCTAAGAGGCTGAGGCAGGAGGATCACTACAAGGTAGAAGCCAGCCTGCGCTACATAGCAACTCAAATAAACAAATAAAAAAAAAATTTGACAAAGTATCAGCTGCTGCTTAACACAGCAGTGACTAACTACCCAGCCAGTTAAATTTAAATTGGAATTCATTAAAGTTGAATAAAATTTTGACTTGGTTCCCAGACACACAGATCATAGTTCAGATGGTTAAGAGCTGCATGGGGCTGCCGCACAGGGCGGCGGCCGGAGGGGAGCTCCGCCTAACTGCACACGTTTGTTCACTGCGGTTCTTTAGCACCAAGAAAGATCCAGCGCTAAAGGTCGTTCCCTTCCTGCCTTGAGACAAATTTAGGCAGGCTCAGTAGTCATCCTCCAATTCCTCTTTTTCTGGTACTGGAAAGTGAACTTAGGACCTTGCACTTGCCAGGCAGGTGGTGTGCCGCTGAGCTACATCCCCTATTTTATATCTCATAGTCCAAAGAGAAACTGAAGCCGGCTAATACTGTAACAGCCAGATATTAAATTTCCAGATTTTTTTAAGCCAGTTCCTAAGCATAACCATTCTTCAAAATTAAATTATATAAACTGACAGGTAGGGCTGGAGAGATGGCTCCACGGTCTAAACACCTGCCTGGCAAATGCAAGGATCTGGGTTCAATCCCCAGTACCACATTCTGTGCCAGCCCTGGAACCCCAGGTGTGCCTGGCCAGCCACTGAAACTGGGCACGGTGGTGCCCACCTATAATCCCAGCACTGGGAAGGCTGAGACAGGAGGATCATTACCCAAGCTGCATAGCGAGACCCTATACCAAATAAACTTACTGGTAAACCAGGTGTGATGGTATACACCTATAATCCCAGCACTCCAGGAGGCTGAGACAGGAAGATTGCAAGTTCAAACCCAACCTGAGCAACTTAGTGACTTACTGAGTTTCTGTCTCAAAATAAAATATAAAATAAAAAAATTTTAAAGGGCTGATCATGTAGCTCAGTGTGAAGGCCCTGGATTCAAAACCGAGTACCACAAAGATTTTTAAACTTTATACTAAATAAATTATATTAAAAACAAAAGGAAAATACTCAAGCCTATTATTTCCTGGTTATTTTTCTACATTTTGTCACTTCCACTATAGACAACTGGGGTTATTTACACCTATTCTAGCTATAAGTAGAAATGCTAGCTCTGTATAACACTGTGTTGCCACACTTTTCCTTCCAAACCCATCCCAGTGGCTTAAAATTGGCCATGGTGGGATTTCACACACCACAAAAATTGCTCAACCCTAAAAACAGAACTGTTGGGTACTTTCCACTTTTTGGTCATTATGCTTAATGCTGCTCCAAACATTTAGGGACAGATTTTCATGTAGATCTAAATTTATATTTACCCTGGGTATGTACCTAAGAGTGGAATAGCTGTATCAGAAGACAAGCCTCCAGCCAGCCAAATAATTCAGCTGATTAAAGCACCTGCAAGCAGGCACTGAGGCCAGGGGTTCAATCCTTGGGCCTGCTGTGCTGGCTCTGCCCCCCGGGGCACGCTGAGATGGCAATTGAGACTGGATGTGGTGGTACATACCTGTAATCCCAGCTCTTGAGAGGCTGTAAACAGGTGGACCACTATGAGTCAATCTATTAGTAAGACCCTGAACACCCTCTAGACCCTTCCCTAAAATAAAAAAATAAAAAAAAATTTAAAAAGAAAGAAAAAAGAAGACAAGCCTCTATCCAACCTCTTGGGAATGCTAGACTACTTAGCAAAGCAGCTGTGCCTAAGCAGACTGTGGGACCCTCTATTTCCCTACATCTTCACCAGCACTTATTCTTATCTTTCTTTTCACAATAGCCATGCTGGCTGATATGAAGGAGTGTGCCACTGTGGCTTTCACTTGGCTTCTTGGTTTTCTCCTCTGAACTGTGTTATTGGGAATAAATAAACAACAGAAGGTGTGGGCTTGAGGAAGAAGGTGTCCTGAGCAGGAGTTTGGACAAGGCGTGCCCGAGGCTGAAATGAGAGAGGACCAAGGAGGAAGCCACAAGTGATGTGCTAAAGAAACTCAGAAAGGGAAGAAGCCGTACTGGGCTGTGAAGGCTCTGGAAGGTCACCGAGCCTGGCACATGTCTTGTAGGACAGTGGGCTTTAGAAGCAGGAGGAAACTGGAGGACATGCTGGGCGAGGGGTTAAAGTGGTCAAAGCTGCAGGCGTCATGGCGGGACATGCCGGAGGACAGCAAGGCACAGGCTGGGCCTGGTCAGAGGGAGAGTGCAGAATGGGAAGTATAAGGGGAGGGGGGCCTCTGTTGCAGGATACTGAGTTGACAGGAGTCAGGAGCTGGGGGGGGGGGGACTAACTCCTGGGGTTTGAGCCAGGACCTTCATCTTGAGCAACATCCCCAATTCTTGTTATTTATTTTGAGACAAGGTGCCGCTAAATTCCCCAAGCAGGTCTTGAATTTGTGGTCCTCTTGTCTCAGCTTCCCAGAGTTATGAGGGTCTAGAGGGTGTTCATAAATCTTTTAGCCAGATTTATGTTGAGAATGAAGACTACCCAGAGGAGTAGTCCTTAAGTCTGGGCCCTGTGTATAAAATGTCTGTCTCTTTTATAGGGTATCAAGTGGGAAGTTACAGAAGCCAAGATAAGCATCGCTGAAGGCCATGGAACACTGGGTAACCTGCAGCGGGCACAGGGGCACAGAGCAAAGATGCTTTTAGAATGCTGACAGAAATTTCAGTTTGATAACAAATCCTGCAACTTGGCCAAGTTCAGTGGCAGAGAATAAAACAGCTGCAGTTGTACTGGACAAAAACTGGCTGCCAGTAGGTCGGTATTTCTGTTTTACCGCCATGATGGCCCTAGGACCAGAGAAACCAAGGAGCCAGCCTTGCACCCTGTCACACCACTTGGGGCCCCGTGGTACTGGGCCATCAGTTCTCATTCACTGGACACACTAGCTCAACACAGACTAGTAAGGGGCCCTTGGGCAGGCACTGCACCAGACCCCAGCAGCTGAAGACAGGTCAGTCCCACGCCACCCTGGGCTGATTCGGAAGATGACCAGTAAACAGGTTTTTATTTACTTTACAGAACAACAGCAGCTCATATTCATTAGGTCAGCCACCATCTTAAGTCATCTATGTGTTTTATGTCATTCAATTCTCTCATCAAACCTCCAAGATAGGTACCATTATTCACTCATTTACAGACAGGAAATTGGAGGCAAGGATAACAGTAACAGCCCTGAGTGGTAGCACATGCCTAGAACCGCAGAACTCTGGGAAGCTGAGACAAGAGGATCACAAGTTCAAGACCTGCTTAGGGAATTTAGCAACACTTTGTCTCAAAATAAATAAAAAGGGTCGAGGATGTTGCTCAAGATGAAGGTCCTGGTTCAAACCCCAGTTATATATATATATATATATATATATATATATATATATATATATATATAGTGGGTGGTGAAGCCACCCACTGGACCCTCTTTAGAGAAGGTAAGAAAAAAAGTACTAGAGAGAAAAAGAAGAGATGGCTCCAGTACGAACCTGATCCAATAGGCTTCTAGTACATTCCCAGCCTGACATCCTAGGGCCCAAGATGCCGCCCATCCTTCCCACTACCCTTCCACACACACACACACACATCCCCCCGAGGAACTGGACCTGGGAAGGATATGTTTGTGGCTGAACCACCGTCCACTCCAACCTCCCACCCCATGCATCTCCCTCTTGCTGAGTAATCTTGGATCTTCCTTTAGAGAACTCTAGTCTCCTAGCTGCCCAGCCTTATGCCTGGAGTAAGACTGACCCTCATGTGTAGCGCCAGGAGATTGACCAAAACCACTCATCAGCATTCCAGCCATTCACCAATAGGACTGCTTCAGAGGTGGGCAGCAACCAAAGCATAAGCTTTGTCCTGTGTCAGCACTTGTCCTGTGTTGGCCAGGGCAGCTATGGGGCGGGGGGTGGACAGGAGAGAGGTACAGGACTTTGGTTTTGTGTCTCACTCTGCTCTCTGTACTTGGCCAGGAAGAGGTCACGCTGAGGACAACAGACCGTCTTTGCTGCTGTCCTGCAGCCCCTGGGCCCAACCAGCCCAGCCCTGCCTGCATCTGGTGGGTGGGGCTCTGAAAGAACAAAAGCATCCAGAGCCATCACAGGAAGCTCCAAACCCAAACAGCGCATCACGGAAGCCAGGGCAGAAGCCACAGCCTCTGCGCTTGGCGCACAGCGGCCCAAGCACCACTCCCAAGGCCCAGGGACCTGGAGGGAGCCCAGCTGCCCAGCCCTGCCCACGGGACTGCTGCCTGCAGACGCCAGCTTTGGCTTCTTGGTCCCATCATTATGGGTTTCATTTTCTTGTTTGTAATTGTAGCATTTACCTTGAATTTAGATAATTTTCTCTCTTTTTCTCTCGCCTGCCTTTCCAACAGATCTGCATGCTATGCTGCTTGACAAACTGCCCTTGATTTTTGTGTTCCTCGGTTGGAGTATTTTGTATTTGGCAGCCAAGAAGCCTCAGGCTCTGGATCATTATGTTCTCCTGTTTTCCCTTTTCAAGGACTCAGTTAAAACCTGTATTGCAGCCAGACAGGCAGGGCCTTCCAGCGCTCTCCCAAAGCGGGCCCTGTCTTCTGTGCCCAGCCCACCCACCCCTATCTCCTAAGAGCAAGAAGCCATCCCTGCAGGGGAGGCCAAGGATGGCCCAGACTCACCCAGAACAGCAAACCCTCAGACTAGAGGACTTCACATCAAGGAGTCCCCCGAATATTGCACAGCACCAAACAACAAAATCTGGTGCCCTAGCTTGCAAAACATTGGGAGACACAAGCCACCCGTGCTTAAACCTCAGGGAAGCCAGGCCTGGTGGCCCACGCTTGCAGTCACAGCTATTCAGGAGGCTGAGGTGTTAGAATCGAAAACTTGGGCCAGGTTAAACCACTTAGGAAGACTCCCAAAATAAAAAGCATTCGGAATGTAGCTCAGAGAGAGTACTTGCCCTGCACATGCAAGGCCCTAAGTCAATCTCTAATAAAACACACACACACACACACACACACACACACACACACACACACACGAAATCCTTATGGGTATGTGCAAAAGTGTGGGTACAGTGCACACCTATAATCCCAACCCTGGAGAGGCCAAGGCAGGAGGAGCATAGCAAGTTTACCCTACGGTGCAGAATTGGTGAGCCAAGTTAGTTAAGCTGCTAAACTTCTCAGGCTCACATAATAAACCACCACAGGCCCTAAAAAGGATTCTGGTTCCAACTTTTCATAGAGGATGGTGAGCCTTGGGGTGGGTCACTTTTATCACCCTGATCTCCCTACCTTTAAAATAGCTAGGCAGGATGGTTCAGGCCTATAATCCCAGCACTCAGAAGGGGGAGGCAGGATGATCCCCATGAGTTTAGAGCCAGCCTAGGCTACTTAGTGAATTTAAGACTAAACTGGAATATACGGCAAGACCCTGACTCCAAAAATTAATAAAATAAAATAAGAGGAGCATCAGCTCCAACATATACTCAAACGCCCAGAGCAGCCACCTGGCCCACTTAGCCACATACGCTGCCAGCTGTTGCTGTGCTCAATCGGGCAAGCAGCCACCTGGGGACAGCGTGGCAGTCCTGGCCCTGTCCAAAATCTCGCCTGGGTAATGAGCAGAGGTCTCGGGGTTTTGAAAGCCAAAAGTCCCTCTCTTTTGTAAGGCAGCCCCCAACAGCAAGCAGACCAAAAAAGACAGAATGAAATAAAACAGACTTTGTCTTATTAACCTGGCGCCCATGCCTGGTGATCGCTGGCTTGGCTGACAAACTGCAAAGGCCTTGATGGGAGATTCAACGTGCACCAAGTGGCTGTCACTACGGAAACAGCTGAGATGAACCCCAAGAACGAAGGTTCTCGCCAGGGAGATGTCACTCTGAGGGTGAGCGAATAAGCAAGTAGCTTTGCAGCCTGAAGTCCGCACGAGAAGTTTGCCCCTCAGTCATGGGACTTAGAGGGAAAAATGCTTTCTGCTCGGGGACCCCAGCTGCTGGAAGCTTGGCTGGCTCCAGGCACAGCTGGCCCCCAGCCTGTTGCCCATGGGGCCTCGGAAGAGCGTCGAGTCCTGCAAAGGCCCTTGGCGCCAGCACTAGAAACCCTGTAAGTAACCAAGGAGGCAACATTCATCTGCAATGATAGGAAATAAAACAAGGGCTTTGGCTAATTCACAGCTATGAGCAGCTAAATACAAAGCTGGCTCCTTCTCCTGGGAAGTGGTTAGAGTCGAGGTCAGGATCTTAAAAGAAAACCTCCTGTTCTAGCCGGGTCTGGTGTGGATCTGAGCACCACACAGAACCTGGGGTCCTAGCCCAAAGCTAGGGCTGGGGACAGAGGGCTGGCTTCATGGTATCTGCCTTCCCTTCCAGCCCTGTGATTCTGTGGTAACTGGCTGGCCAGTGATTCCAAGGTTCTCTTTAACTGCCCTGGATAGGCATTCCAAATGGCACAGCTGTAGAAGACGATTACCAGGCAGGAGTCACTGCAAACAGATTCCTTCACACTCCCTCCAACAGGATCCCCCTCCAACATCAGGGAAGGCATTCTGCAAATGAGGTCACAGCCCTTGGGGTAGATTTTAAGTGCTTTGTCTACTTGGGGTGTCTACTAAATACACAAAGGTAGTTCCATAGTAGTTCCAACATAACAGTAATAATAAGGTTAAAGCAGGGCACAGTAATACACACCTGTCATCCCAGCTCTCGGGAGGCCGAGGCAGGAGGATCACTGGAGTCTGAGCCCAGCCTGAGCTATGTAGTAAGTTCAAGGCCAACCTTTACCCTGTACAGTGACCCACATGGACCAAGAAATGATATGGCTTGAAGCAAAGTCTGGGAAAGTTCGGTCTGATGCACAAATGGGATGAGACAGCAAAGTGGCTGGTGCTCCTGGATTCCAGGAAGCCCCAGCACTGTGCAAGGGGCAGAAGAAAAGGCATTTGCCAAATCCTGGTCCTCAGGATGGCTAGGCTGGTCCACATGAGCCAAGGCAAAGCGAGCAAGCTGGCAGCCTCCTATAGACATCACCCTTTACCTCCACCTCCACCACCGTGGAATTTTTGCAAGATACGAGAGGCAGTCACAGAAAAGCAGCATTAGGCTATCGGTCAGGAAAAAAGTGGCAGGTAATACAAAGTGATCCAGGCATCAAGTTCTCTATCACTCCAGAAACCACTGCTTCCTGGCTCAGCCCATTCCGGTTGTGATCGCGTTATCCTTTTGACCAAGTGATTTACTGACAAAATTTTGTTAGTCGACATTCCAGAGGATAGAGAGTCCATGGTTGCCCCTGTTCTCATACACTGTCCCTGAATGGTCACCATGCCCGATGGCTTTGGCTTCTTGTCACCACATGGCTCCAGGCTAAGTTGACCTCCTCCAAGCAGTCCTAGAGGCTGGCCTCCTGATTCCTGCTCCAGGCAGCACAAGAGCCCCAAGTCCCTGCCCTTGGGGCAGCTGCAAGGTCTGAGCTAGAGAGGATGCTGCAAAAGCCTCATTTTACCATGGACACAATTTTCCCCTCAATATAGCCCTTGGGGATTCCTGTACCACTTCTCCAACAGGTCAGGATCTTCAGGAAAGGCTTGATGGTTGTTAAGAGCTCTCATCTTCTACAAAGGACAGAATCCCATCCTGTTTTCAGCCAGTGTAGCCTGAGGTGATTTCTAGACACCCAGTTCCTCTTCCACTCTCCTTTCCATCCCCTAAAAAACCAGGACTTTACAGACTCAACCTGAGAAGCTTGCATCGTAACCCTATAACCCAAGGCACATATTTCTCCAGCTCAAGGTGAACTGGCTCTGATGCTGTGAGGTAGGTATTAGGTCCCCATCCCCACTTCCTGTCACAAAGCCACTTAACATAACAGCAGTGAGAAGTCTCTGTTACATACTAATGCAATGATCCTCCGCTTAGGGCCACTCTATTCTCTGATGGGCTGATCGCCAGAGCCAAGGTGTAGAACTTAGAAGGTTGAGTCTTTGGGCCCCAGCCTGCCCCCAAATTCAGAAAAGGAAGAGAGCTGCAGGTTATGCTTGTCACCAATGGCCAATGACCTGACAAGTCACACTGTGCATTGAGGCCTCCATGAAACCCTGGAAGGGCTTCATTCTGAGTTTCCAGACAGAAAAATACATGGAGGCCCTGGAGTGTGACATGTCCACTCCCTGGCTATCCCTCTGTAGCCTTAGGAATATCATTTACAATAACAGATAAGCAGAAGTTTCTGAGTTCTATGAGCCATTCTAGCAAAATAAGCACATCCAGGGAGGGCACTGTGGGAGCCCCACTGGCAGAATGGGTCACACCTTGGGGTTGGGACTGGCACCGGGGACAGAGCCTGAGACCTGGGAATCAATGGCATTGCTGAGTAGACAGTGTCAGAGCTAAAGCTGAGGACACCCAGCTGAGTCCACTAGAGAACCCGTAGCACTGGGTGTGGATGCCTACTTGTTGCCTCAACAGCCAAAGGAGTAACTCACTTGGGATGGATGGGTGAGCGGGTGGGTGCGTGGGGTGGCTGACTCACTGGCTGGTTGGCTCCTTGTCTTTCAGATTTCGGACTCAGACATCCTCCACACTTTGACTCCAGCCTCTTCTTCATGGATAGCAGCTTGTTGACCAGAACAAGTTATCTCTGAGCCTCTGCTATCTGATCTCTGAAGTGGGGTCAATCGTTTCCTGTAGCCTTCGATTGCTTCAACTGCAAATAATAATGCCCACTCTGTGGTTTAAGGAGTAGCAGACATTTTCAGTCTCACAGGACAAGAAGTCTTCAGATCCTACCCACCAGGACTCTGGCTTAATCCTCTGAGCTCTCTTACTCTTCCTGCCCCATGTATGGGCCTCCCAGCCCTTGTTAGACTGTAACCCCCAGCAGAGGACAGGAAGGGGCCCCTCCTTTCAGTGGTTCCAATTTGAAGGACAAGAAAACTTTCCCCATAGGCTTTCCCCTCCCAGCCACTGTCCAAATGTGGAGCACATCAGGTTGCTGTTGGTGACCCCTCACCTTTGTATACATTGGAGGCCTTCCTTGCTCAAACAAGACATGCCCCCCCCAACATGTCCCCTGCTTGACTTTGGCTTTTGCTTTGTTTTTGAGACAGGGTCTCACAATGTAATTCAAGCTGGCCTTGAACTCACTGTGTAGCATAGGCTGGCCTCAAACTGGTGGTGATCCTCCTGCTTCAGCCTCCTGGGGGCCAGAACTATGGACCTGCACCTCCATGTTCAGCTCTTGCTTGACCTTGGGATGACCTTTCCATATGTATTCTCCATGGAGGATTCTCCATGGAGGGTGGAACTGTGCATTTATCTATAGATCTGCACTGACCAATATGGCAACCATTAGCCACACAACTACTGCAATTCAATTACTGATTAAATTTAGAAATCAGTACCTCAGACATGTTAGCCATATTTTAATTGTTCAATTAAGTCAAATAATTAAATTGAATAGTAACCAACTTTGTGCTGCTACTAAAGCAAAAAGAATATTCTCATCATCACAGACAGATGGGTGAGAGCTGCTCTGTAACTCAGCCCAAAGGCCAGGACCTAAGCCTGAACACTCTCCTAAGTTAATATGTAGCTACAATCAAATGATGTCCTTAGATGTACAATATCCATGCTGAGCTCAACACCAACAGCCATTTGGGGAGAGGGGGATATGCTCATTCCTAACCAATCACTAGCAAGGAGGATACCACTTCCAGGATTGACTTAGCCTTAGGCCAATCATCACTTAGCCCTGATGTTTGAAATGTGCTCCTCCCACACCTGTGGTCACTCAGAAGAGAGTGGAAACTACAGGGTCCCAGTAAAGCTGAAAGGTGGGGCTGGGGTGGGGACAGGGACAGGGCAGGATTTGGTGGCTGCCCACAATTCATAAGGTGCTGGTAAGAGTTAATACATTCACAACAGTCTGTATGGTGTTTACAGCTTAACAATTATTTGGGGGCTGGGGAGATAACTCAGTGGAATAAGCGCTTTCCTGGCAAGCGCAAGGGCCTGAGTTCAATCCCAGGTTCCGCCAAAATAAAATAAAATAAAATAAAAAACAATTATTCAGTGAATTTTAGTTGCCACAATAAGGTTTGTTGTTGATCTAGAACAGTCAGTGAGGCGCCAACACTGCCCCTATGTGTGCTGCTATGGGCTGCTGGGCTGCTGGGCAATGCTGGGGCTCCTTGACTCAAGTGGCAACAGAGAAAGCTCTGCGTGACTAGTGTGGCATGTGCGCCATCAGTTTGCCATCATTGGCCAGAGGATTATTGCAGCCCAAGAGTTCGAAGCCAGCTTGAGCAACATGGTAAGACCCCTACCTCAAAATAATAATAATAATAATAATAATAACAACAACAACAACAACAACAATAATAGCATCTACATTGTGTTTTGACCAATCTCAGATCTGAGGACCTCACAAGAATCAAGAGAAACACTCTAGGGATTCCCCACTTCCTGTGGAGACCACAAAGTCAGGCAGGAAGTGGTCACCTCCCCTTCCCATCTGGCTCTGTCCTAAGGCATTTCTTTGTGGCACCCCCGACTCCAGGAGCTGGCTCAGGCCCTTCGCCTCCCCCACGGCCTGTAAGTGATGAGGCAAGGACCACAGAGATGAGCTCTCCTGTTACAGGAGCTGCCTGTGCTGGGGAAACACTCAAGGAGCATGGGTGTCCTTGCTTTTATCTTCCTTCCCCTCCAAAGACGGGGTGTTTAATATTCCAAAGCAGGCCAATTTGTCAAACTAAATAATGAACACTCATGGTTGGAAACAGCCAGCCACACCAGAACATCTTGACTTCAAAGGCTAGCTTCTCCTTCATTATCAAAGATAACTAAATATCAACACATTAGGCTGGAACGCACTGCTCGTTAATGCTGAATATAATTACATCAAGCTGTCCATACTGGCTTTTCCACTGGGCAAAATCTGTTGTTTATCAAGATTTTCTGTAGAGAAGATATTTGAATACCTAGTGAGACAAAATGCCTACTACAGTAAAGAGTTGACCTCCACGGCGGTCCTTCAATCCGGGTCTCCAGGCAGGCACCTTTGGGAGTCACTTGATGTGCGTGGAACAGCAGGGAAAGACAGGGAGACCCAGCTAGGAAAAAAAAGAGTCAACAGACAGACTTTCCTTAAGAGAGCGTCTCTCCGCTTTCCAGTTCTCATTTGCATGAGCTCTGTGGAAAACTGTAAGAGAAGTCTCAGCGCCTGAAGCAGGTTCCACTCTCTCTCTCTGGCCATTATCTTAAACTTGGCCACTGTCACACTGGCATCCCCAGAACAGAACTCTGGAATTGCACTGAATGGTGGCATCATCTGGTGGACACAAGCGATACTGCAGCTCCCCTCCAAGCCCCTGTCATCCTCCTGCAGGGACTGTTAATTTCTTAATGGTGCTTGATTGCTCAGGGATTATTGTAAACTATTAAAATAGCCCTGTTCAGCATTTCCAATTAAGCTGCGACTCTCTCCAAATTAGCAAGACACTTACAGGCTGCTCTAAAATCTTATCATCTGATAGAGTCTGAGAGTTTCCATACTTACTAATTATGTAGTGTGTAGATCTTATCAAACCGTGAAAGGTCATAAACTCCTTGAGGTTAAGTCCTTTAACCCTTTCATAAGCTTTACCCTTCCTGCTGTCTTTGTGGCTTTTCAATAGGACCTGCCAAGGACCAAATCATGTGTACAACATATCAGTAAACTCTATTAAAGAGACCAGAATATGCAGTTCAAACTGTGTAGAGTTTGTGCCTGATGTAATGGCACACATCTGTAATCCCAGTATTTGGGACACTGAGGTAGGATGATTGCTGCAAGTTTGAGGCCATCCTGGGCTACATAACAAGTTTAAGGCCAGCCTGAACCGCACAGCAAGACCCTGTCTCAAAAGAGTAATGAGAGGTAGACAGATAGTGAAATATTATTCAATCATCAAAAATAAGAACCTGCTATTTACAAAAACATGGATAAGCCTGAAAGACATCACATTAAGTGAAATAATGCAGAGATGGAAAGGCAATACTTGGCAATTTATACGTGAATCTAAAGAAGTTGGACTTCTAGAAGCAAAGATAAAAAGATGGTTTCCAGGTACTAGGAGTTAGGGAAAATGTTGCTTAAAGGGTACAAAATTGCAGGTATAAGATGGAAAACATGATGACTATAATTAATACTTGTGTTTGTTGCTAGTATAGTACACACTTGTAATCCCAGCCCTCCAGAGGCCGAGGCAGGAGGATTGCTACAAGTTGAAAGTGATCCTGGACTACACAGTGAGACATTACTTCAGAAAGAACCAATAATAATAATAATATTCATGTACTTAAAATTGCTGGAGGGTCAGCCAGATAGCTCATCAGATTAAAGCACCTGCTTAGGCAGACGCAGGGGCTGGGGTTCGATCCTCAGCATGCCATGCCAGCCCTGCCCCTGGGGCGTGCTGAGATAGCAATTGAGACTGGGTGTGGTGGCATGCACCTACAGTCTCAGTGCTTTTTTGTTTTTGTTTTTTGTTTTTTTTCAGAACCAAGGATTGAACTCAGGCCTTTGTACTTGCCAGCAAGCACTTATTCTACTGAGCCATCTCCCCAGCCCCAATCTCAGTGCTTGGGAGGCTGAAAACAGGAGGATCACTATGAGTCCAAGCTGTGTAGTGACACTCTGAAGACCCTGTATTAAATATTTTTTTAAAAGCTGCTGAGAGTAGATCTTTGATGTGTCTAACACACACACACACACACACACACACACACACACACTTAACTATGATTTTTTTCTAACACACACAAAAAAGTTACTATATGAGATGATAGATCGAGTAAATTGGTGTAATTATTTCATAAAGTGTGTGTTTACAAATCACATCATATGTATTCAATATAAATACTTTTTTGTGTTAAAATAAATAAGTGAATAGCAAAATACCAGTCACATATAGTGACACACACCTATAATCCCAGCACTGGGGAAACTGAGGTAGAAGGATTACAAGTTCAAGGCTAGCCTGAGCAATTTAGCTAGACCCTGTCCTAAAAACTGAATAGGGGCTGGAGAGATGGCTCAGTGGTCTAAAGCACCTACTTGAAACAAGCTTGTCAAAGCACAGGGACTGCGGTTCGATCCCCCAGCACCACATGCCAGCCAGCCCCGCCCCCTGGTGGGCTGAGCTGGCCACACACACACACAATAAATAAATGTAATAAATAAGTA
>NW_004524784.1:2820726-2828654 GCF_000260255.1 Octodon degus
AAAAAAAAAAAAAAAAAAAAAAAAAAGTCAAAGAATGGCTTCTTGCACAAAAAGAACTTAGGGGAAGATTTATCGGACATATGAAGAGAAACAGCTCCTGTCACCGGGAGGGAACTCCATTCAAATGGAAGTCTTCTCAGGCTTCTTTTGCTGGGACCTTATATAGATTAACAGAGTGCAGGAACTTAAGTCAAACAAGTGGCTTTATGGGATTAGGGCCTAAAGGAAATTAGCTATTTAGCTATCCAAAGGAAACCAAGTTCAAACAGAACAGTTACTCTGTATTTTTAACTTTTTCCAACTCCAACCTGGAAGTTAGGGAGAACTGTCAACTAATTTAGCATATTCTGCTTAAGAACTTCTTCCTGATCTCTCCATTCTTAGCTTCACTTTAATCCACTTTTCTGTGCTGGCTGCCTATTTATAAACGAACTGAGCTGTCTACTACACTCTATTATGGTGCTCAGCTTATGGTGCCAGAGAAGGGTGTCATGCTCATGATTGAGTTAAAAGATCTTTAACATGCATTTTGCTGAATGCAAGCTGCAGTGTTGGAGGAGACAGAGGTAGAAGGTAAGAACCCAGCCTACAGCCACTGAGAAATCTAAGGGCCCTTCAGATGAGACATAGTGTCACACCCCCAGAATCTTGACCCACTGAAAAGCCAAAAAAAATACCATATGTGTTGTTTTAAGGCATTCTAAGCTTTCTGCTCTCTGAGGCCGAGGAAAGCCTCTGTCCAGGAGTTCCCTGGGCCTGAGCAGGTGATACTAGAGAAGCAACCTGCACTGGCTGGAGTTGGCCGCCTCAGATGAGGTGGGAGCTCCAAATGCAGCCTTCCCGAGGGACTCGGCAGCTTGAGTCCCTGCTGTCAGGGAGGTGACCCACTCATTGTGCATTCTGTGTGCCTTTCCTCTCTCTGTCTGTCCTCCTGCCTGGGCTCAGAGAAACCTAGGATCCTGTTCCTGAGTGTCAGATCCACACAGACAGAAGAAACCCACCCACCAACCCCTGCACTCATCATCCCCCCGCGCAGCTTTCAAGTCCTGGCCACAAAACCCACCACACTGCCTACAAATCTTCACCACTTCCTCTCACCAAAGACATGCTGGCTCCAGGCAGCCCTTGGCACTTGCTGCTTTGACTGTCCTGCCCTCGTGTCCATGGGGATACTCCCTGAAAATCTCTTCAAAAACAGTTCTGACTATAGAACTGAGCTTCTCCCTTTCTTTGTTTTGCTGCTAGTTCTGCTCTTTTGTTTCTTCACATATTGATTTGCCACGTGTCCTGGCACCATCCAAGTCAGGTATGTAGAGATAGCAACAGAAAACTGCCTGAAATCTGGGCATGGTGGCACACACCTAGAATCCCAGCACTCACGAGGCTGAGGCAGGAGGACTGTCATGAGTTCAGTGCCAACCGGGGCTATCTAATGAGTTCAAGGCCAGCCTGAACTACATAGTGAAACCTGTCTCAGAAAACAAACACCTACATCACTAGGCTTGGAGGACTAAATGAAATAATGCAGATCATGCAGACAGTAAGCTGGCTCAACAGAAATCTCTCACTAGTTACTGTAGGCCTACGCTATCACGTATAGACACCACAAGCCTCCTATGACTATTTTACATCTAAATTAAAATGAATTTAAATTGAAATCCTATTCTTCCATATAACTACCTATATTCTGAAGACCCAACAGCCACCTGGAATAAGTAGCCACTTATTAGATAGTTAGATAGTTCCAGCACCATAGAAAGTTCTGATGGGAAATTTTAAAGAGCTCACAGCCCAGGCTGCCCCCCAGACCAGCTAAATAAGAATTTCTCAGAGTGGAGCCCTGCTATTTGTTTTGTCTTTTGGGTTTTGTTTCTGTTTTTATGTATTTAGTACAGGCCCTACAAGGTCTCACTACACAGATAGGACTCGTAGTGATCCTCCTATTTTCAACCACCTAAGTGCTCGGATTACAGGCATGTACCACCACGCCCAATCTCCATCACATCTCAGGGCGCCCTAGGCATGGGATAGCATGGCACGCTGAGTATCAAACTTTGGTCCCTGCATCTGCCTAGGCAGGCACTTTAATCCACTGAGCTATCTGGCCGGCCCTTATCTGTTTTGTCTTGAGACAGAGTCTTGCTATATAGTTCAGGCTGATCTTGAATTCACTATGCTGGCCTCAAACTCCCAGTAAACTTCCTCTCTTAGCCTCCCTAGTGCTGGGATTATATGTGTAAGCCACCATGCCCTGCTTTAGATTCTGAATTTAAACTGTGGTATTTAAGATTAGAAAGACCATGCTTATCTTGCAGGCCTAAATAGCCAATGTCTGCCCCAGGACAGTAGGGCTGCAGTGCAGTTGAAAAAATAGGTCCACATGGAGAACAAAAAAGTGTGAGGATATTCAAGTTCATCAGCTTTCTATTACTATAACAAACTGCTTAAGACAATTTAAAAAGAGGAACAGTTTGCTTAATGGCTTCCATCTGTGGTCAGTTGGACCTCTGAGCTTATGGTGGGAAACCTGTGGTACACTAAAATGCTCACCTCCTGGCATCCAGGAAAGGAAAGAGAGGAAGAGGAAGGAGCTGGGAGCTGATGTCCCTTCAAGGGCATGACCCCAATGCCCAGTGTCTTTCCACTAGGCCTCACCTCTTAAAGGTTCCATCTCAGAACCTGTCATTCTAGCACTCAGGAGGCTGAGGTGGGAGGTTCCCCGAGATCTCAAGGTCAGCCTGGCCTACATGGTGAGTTCAAGGACAGCCTGGGCAACGTTATGAGACCCTAGCTCAAAAACAAAAGAGAAATCAGCCTTGCCAGACATGGTGGCCCACATCTGTATTCCCAGCTACTTGGAAGGCTGAGGCAGAAGGAGCACATGTTCAAGCCAGTCTAGGAAAATCACAATAAAATAAAAGGAGCAGAGGATGTCACTCAGCACTGCTTAGGTTCAATTCCCCAGTGCAGAAAAAGAACAGAAATCAGCCTTTCACTGAATCTAAAAAAATGGCTTTCATAGAGTAAATAGCATTAGAGACAGTCCAAGATGGCTGGAGTGTCGTGTCATAACTGTTCCCTGGGAATAAAAGGGGAAGAAGGAGGCAGCCTGTGACAACTAGTGAAAATAACAGAATAGCTCCAGGCCATACCAGGAATGAGCTACATATTCTATCGCACTTATCAACACAATGATGCAAGTTCTATCACTATCCCCATGTAACCAGTGAGGAAACGAATTTAGCAGTGTTGCTTCATCCCAGAATCACTCAGCAGGTAAGTTGTAAGTGAGTCAAAGGCACAGAATACAAAGCAGCCGGAGACTAATCCAGCATCAGCAATGCCTCAAAGAAATGGTTTTTAACATTAGACTGCCTGGGTTCACCCAGCTCAACAGTGCTCAGAGCAGACTCCTTCTTTAAGACCTCTAGGACTTCCTCCATAGCCAAATGAAGTGACACACACTTGTCATCTCATCTAGGGAGGCTGAGACAGGAGGACTACCGCTAGTCCAAGGCCAGTCTGAACTGCATGGCAAGACCCTATCTCAAAAAACAAAAGAAGAGAACCAGGCACCTGGGTCTGTCCAGGAGCCTATCCATTTGTTTCACATCCACACCTCCTCCAGGGGCACTACAATTTTTAAAAGGATCCTACCTCCAAGGCCCTGACAATTAGGTCACTCAAACACCAGTTCCATACAGAAAGATCAGTTCAAGGACCAACACGTGTGTGCTAATCCTTAAAACTGACATCATAATTTAGGCGTGGTGTACTCAGCTGAGATCCCAGCACTCTAGAGGCTGAGGCAAGAGGTTTATCTGAGTTGCATATTGAGTTCAAGGCCAGCCTGAACTACACAGTAAGACCCTGTTTCAGAAAAAAAAGTAATGCAAAGGGGTCTGCGCAAGAATCAAATCCACTTCCAACAAGTACACATGGACCGGTTATTTTATTTTATTGCTCAGCTTCTAAAATTCCTTTGGCTCTCCAGAAAAGCCAGTGTCCCCTAGGAACCTATAAAGAGATACTTTCAAAATAAAACCTATCTGATCATGCAGAGTAAGGTCACTGGGCTCTTTCTGGGGTTGATTCCAGTCCCTGAGATGCCTTGAGAAAACAGGAAGCAGTGTGGACCCTGGGACACAGACAGGAGCCACGCAACAGTCTCTTCCCTGTGTGCAATTCTTTCTACTATAAAATCATCACACACACAATGCCACACACCCCAAACCAACCAGATCACAGAGTTAAAGGTGCCGGTCACAGCAGTGCACGACCGGAGACATTAAAACAAAACTAACTCAAAGCCCCAACAGGAGTCAGGTAGAGAACAATTTGTAAGGATATTACTGGGGTTCTGGATGCTGAGAGATTCCTTTCACGTTCTTGTCCTAAACAAAGAATTGGACAAGATAAAAAATTTAAAAAAAATTAAAAATTAGTCAGGTTTTACATTTATCAAAGGTAGGAAAAGAACCAGGTTTACTCAGCACATTACAGACCAGTCAACTGAAAGACCACACACAGCAGCCCCAAGGCCACCATCTTTCATAGCCTCCCGATCCTGACGTCAGGAATAAGCCATCCTATCAAAAACTTGCTTGGTCTCATGCCAGAAGAACTGAAGATAGCATTCTCCGGTTGGTCCCAGGTTCTGGGCGTGCGCAGTTACGCGCATGCGTCCTGGATCTCCATGATTGACAGGTCACGCCCACTTGCTCAACAGATTGTCGGTGCAGCACAGGAAGGTTCTAGGCTTTGCAGTCTAGGGAGACTCTGGAAGGGTTGCATGGGGACAAGTAAGAAGACAGCTGGCAAGAGGTGGACATGAACTGGGGCCCCCTAGAGACAAAAACAAGCATGAATTCATGTAAGGAGCATTGTTAGTTTTTTAAGGAGTAACAAGAAAACCTGTTTAGGGGACTGGGGATTTAGCTCAGTGGTGTAGCACCTGCCTGACAAGTATAAGGTCCTCAGTTCAATTCCTGGTACCTCTGCGAAAAAGAAAAAAAAAAAAAAAAAACAAGCAAGCTGTTTATTTGTGTGCTTGAGACAGGGTCTCACTATGTAGTTCAGGCTGGCCTTGAACTCACTAACCCCAGGCTGGCCTCCAGCTACCGAGGATCCTCCTGCCTCAGCCTTCCTAGTGCTGAGATTACCTGTGTTTCAAATCATGGCCAACATTTAGGTGAGAACAGCATGGCCTTGTTTTCCTGCCTGGAATACAGCCTTAGATTGAGGGTCCCCTGTGTGGTTTCCCACATACCTTCTTTCTTTAAGCTGAATACAAGCAGTTTAACAACAGAATGCAAATCTGATTATCTCTGCATCCCCAGTGCAGGACACGGCGCTGACGCGCATCACGTGGTGCACACCCACTGACTTTAGCTGCAGTGAATTCTCACTTAGTAATTGCACCGCACTGGCTGAGCTGGTCCCACCTGGGCTTCTTAGCCCCGCCTCCTAGCCCAGAGGCCCATGCTCCAGAATTCCTCCTCCATTGATATGCGCTGGGCACATCCTATTTCTCTTCTTAAATCCAAACTCAATAGCCATCTGTTTGTTCTGGCTTTCTAGCACTAATTGCCATTCCTGATTTTGTTTGCTGTGTTTGACCTGGTATTTTAGAACTAACTCTTAATTGTGTTTTTATTTAATATGGATAGCACATAGAAAGCGAGAGCATACGGGTGCTATATAAATGCAAATTTGATTGTATTTCTCTGCAGACCTCAGAGACTTGCCAAGCTTGGCTCTGCTTGAGGAAGTTTCTCCTCAAGGGCCCCTGCAGGTTCCCTGACTCTCCCTAACTGGGCCCCGCAAAGGCAGAAGTCCCATCACACAGGGCCAAAGAGTCCAGCAGAGCACCCCATTCAGAATTCCACTGTGCTCTGCATAAAATCAACAAAGCAAATGCTATAGAACATTTTTAAAATCTTGTCCTTGTGGACGAATTAAACATCTTACTTGAGGAAACCCCATCCTCAAGGTGGGGTACCCCTGGAATCTCAGCACTTGGGAGGCTGAGGCCAGGAGAACACCAAGAGTTCAAGTGCTGCACAGAGACTTCGAGGCCACCCTGGGCTATGTATTGAGAGCCTGTATCAAAAAAGAAAACAGTAGGGCCAGCCTGACAGCTCAGCAGACTAAAGCGCCTGCTTAGGCAGATGCAGGGACCAGGATTCAATCCCCAGCATGCCATGTTGGCCCCACCTCCAGGCACACCGAGATAGTGACTGAGACTGGGCGTGGTGGTGGTGTGTCTGTAATCCCAGCGCTTGGGAGGCTGAAGACAGGAGGATCACTATGAGTTCCACCTACATAGTAAGACCCTGTAAACCCTGTGCTAAATACATTTTTTTAAAAAAGAAAGAACAGTAAAAACAAAGTTCGATCTTCATCTTAACTATGTTGCTGTTATTATTTAAAGTTTAAGCTTGCAAGGACTAACTTTAATTCTGTATTTTGAGGATTCTTAGTTTTCTGTATGACAGAACTGGTGCAACCTCCAGGGCTTGGGTGCAATTGTTCAAAATGCTCAATCCCACTTCTAGAAAAGGTCTAAATCAATTATTGTGCCAAAGCTTCAGATCTGGTCAGAATCCATGGCCCTCAGAAAGGAATCACGCTCGGTCTTGGGAGTCATCCCATTTGGGGTCACTGAGTGGCCAAGCCACACAAGGTACTTGTACTCTAAGGGTCTTAGTCTTGAACTTCTCCCCCAAACCCTTCCCTCGGGCCACACTCCAAGCCGCCCCTGCCCCTCCTGGCTCCCACATCCCTAGCCTTCCTTCCAGCTCATACCTTGGCTCCCTGTGCCTGTCCAGAACCAGGTGAAAGAATGGACCTCATTTTTGTTCCCTCAGTCACTGAGTGCTCCCTTTGTGGCCCTGAAGCCATCCAGCAGGTCACACATATCTTTTTTTTTTTTTTTTTTATGAGCAGAATATATTTATTGAGAAAAAGAAAGCTCCTGCCCAAGAGAGGGACAAGAGGGGGGCCCGAGCGGGTAGTTCTCCGGGAAGCTGTCTCTTCCAGGGACTTTTATAGTGTAAAACCATGTGAGGCTGAGGTAGAGAGAATGGGAACTCACTTAGGTGGGCAGGAGGTGGGACAAAACTATGGTCAACCAATGGGATTACATATGGGACAGGGTCTTTTCCTGTTGGGGGTTGGAATGCGGGATAGGGTCTCTTTCTGTTGGGGGTTGGGCTAGTGACTCACTTGGTCTTTTGAGGTGATTGATACCTAGTTAGAATATCAATCCGAGGTGATACTCGTTTAGCATTTGTTTGGCCTTTAGGTCTTTAGGTCTGGTTCACAGCAGGAGCATCCCCCCCTCCCACAGTTGTAAGGCATCTCATCTTCTGTGCTGTCTCCTTTGAGGGCCTGGCCCTGTCTGACTACCTATAATATTTTTATCTAACTCGGCTGCCTACAATATTCCCCCCTCTGAAGAAGTAACCTGAACTGGCGTGAAGGGAAATATGGGCGAAGACCGCTCTGGCTTCTTCACGCTGAAATGGGTCATTGTTGACTGGCAGTCAGATATATTCTTCAGAGATTTTAGCTAAAGGCCCTCGATAGATGATAGGCAGTTTTCTCTTGGGTAGACGTATAGCTTTGAGTCTTTCTGGGTGTCTCCACCTTCTTTCTAATTGATTCCTCCACCCAGGCGTCCCTGAGTAGCTCTCTCCAGAGCAGGTGGATGCTCCTCTGTCCAATGATCTCGGTGGGAACCTCCAAAATGATACAGGCAGAAAAACAGGTCTCGGGTGGGTGAGCTCCAAACCATACAAGGCACCTCCAAATGACATAGAGAAAAATGATCTCTGGACCTGACCTGCGCGAGTTCGTGTTCTTTAAAACCGAAGAATGAATTTTAGGAACAAACGGAGGTTATGAGCAGAATATATTTATTGAGA
>NW_004524784.1:2828754-2845325 GCF_000260255.1 Octodon degus
CGCCGAGCAGGTAGTTTCCCCAGGTCACACATATCTACAGTGTGAATAGTTCATTTGATTTCCACCACAGAGGACAGAAAATAATGGTCATTTCAGGAATCTTGGTATTATGATGATTTATTTAATAACATTCATTGTGGCCCAGATCTGGCCCTGGAGGATGACTAATGTTCCCCATTTGTATGCATGGGCAGCCCAAGGAAATCCTTCCAGTATTACTATGAAGTCACCAGGCACAGTGGCTCAAGTGGTCATCCCAGCACTCAGGAGGCTGAGGCAGGAGGATCACCAAGTGTTTGAGGCCAACCTGGGCTACATAGTGAGTTCAAAGTCAGCCTGAGGGGGCCTGGCCCTAGCTCAGTTCTTTAAGTGGCTGCTTCCACAAAGCTGTCAGCCTCAGGTTGCTGGAGTTCCATCCCCACAACTCAAGCCAGCCAAACCTGCCCTGAAGGCATTCGGAGCAAAAAAAAAAAAAAAAAGTCAGCCTGAACTGCACAGAGAGACCCTGTCTCAGAAAACCCAAATACCTCATAATCCTTTGCCACATGCCAGGACCTCTCAGTGACCGACGTGTGTTAATCTCAGGGAGAGGGTGGCTTTGCTCTGCCCTTTAGGAAATTCACAGCTAGATGTGGATGTGTTTGTGCAGTGGTAGCCCTTTTGGTTGTACACACCAGTGAGAACCTACACTCATGAGTGTAATCTTCGTATCCAGAGGTCAGAACGTTAGCACCTAGGGACACATCTGGCCAGCTGCTGTTGCTGACCCATGAAAAATACTCCAGTGCATTTCACAGAACAGCAGAGTTCTGACTGAAGCTGTATGGATTCCAAGGTCAAAAGTCTCTTTTTCGAGGCAGGATCTCCCCTTGCAGCCCAGGCTGGCCTTAAATTCACAGTGATCCTCCTGCCTCAGCCTCCCATGTGCTGGGATTACCCCTGTGAGCCACCACACCCAGCATTAGTCTTTGGCTTTAGAGAGTCCTCTTTTCTCAACCAAACTGGAGCTGTTCTTTTTTCTTACTAATTCCTCCACACAGTTGGTACCTCCCCAGCAGGTCCCACCAGAAGCTAAAAAAAGCAATCCTGAATGAAGAGAGGTGGCCTAGGGCAGGCTGAGGCCCAGAACACTGGTAGCACCTGTCACCCTCCCACAGCACCCGCGCACAGGACAGCAGGGTCCCATCAATGACATTGGTGGGAAAGGAGACTTTCTTTTCTCACAGCTGGACTCACCTACAGGGACACCCGCTGCTCGTGTCTAATGCCTGGACTCATTTCTCTGCTCAAAAAGCAAAGGCTTGATCCCAGAGGGACACAGCCGTGTTCTCGAATCTGACGTAATGAGAAGAAAATACTGGATTCCCAGAGTAGGGGTGTCCGCTTCTGTGGAGCTGAATGTGGTTCTGTTTTTCTCTGCAAACACTATCTTCCTAGGGAGGCAGTCATCAAGGGAACTACTCATCTAAGGCTTTGTGTTGGAGAAAAGTTTATTTTTATGAAAGTGATATGCTTTCCAAGGCCAAGTTTGATTTAACAAATTGTTGTATGCTTTTTGTTTGGTTAGTTTTGGGAGGATTTTTTGCTTTTCGTTGTGTTTTTGTTTTGTCTATTTGTTGAAACAGGGCGTCACTATGCAGTTCAAGCTGGCCTTGCCCTCACTTTGTAGCCCACACTGTCCTCCAACTCATGGCATCTTCCTGTCTCAGCCTCCTGAGTGCTAGCACTGCAGGCATGCACCCTCATGCCTGGCCTGCATGGCTTTATTTTGACAGAATCATGAAACTGCCGTTCAGTTGGCCAAGGGGCTTGCCCGATAGCTCAGTTGCTTAAAACGCCTCCTGGGCAAATGCAGTCAGGCACAGGCGACCGTGGTTCGATCCCCAACCCCACAAGCCGCAGCACACCCACCCTTAAGGCAGCCAGAGGTAGCCAAAAAAAATCCTTCTCCATTTAGTTGGCCATTACAGTGAACTGTACACTAGCGTGCCAGTGAGACTGCACCGTGATCTCGTTGCCCTCGTGCCACCTATGATGCCAAAAAATACATCAAGGCAAACCCTACAGCTGGGGTTAGAATAAATATTAGGGCCCTGAGAAATCTACTGAAAAAGCAGCTTTAGGGACTTTTTTTAACCTGAAAATTGTTCCATCTCAAAGCAAGTGTGGTTATATTTTTATCCTACAGTAAATATTGCTGCTTGTATCCAGGCACAGAAGTGCACACCTATAATGCCAGACATGGGAGGCTGAGGCAGGAGGATTGCCATGAGTTTGAGACTAACTTGAGCTACATGGTGAGACCCTATCTCCAAAAACAAAATAAAATGAACAAACAAAAATGCTTTATATTGGGAGCCAGGGAGATGGTTCAGTGGAATAAGTGCTGCCCTGGCAAGTGCAAAGGCCTGAGTTCAATCCCCGGTTCCACCAAAAGATCGGAAGAGAAAAAAAAAAAAAAAAAAAAAAAAAAGCTTTATATTTAAGAAACATCCCTTGAACCAGTTCTTTAAAATTTTTTTTTTTAATTTTATTTATTTAGGGCTGGTGGGATGGCTCAGTGGTCTAAAGCACCTACTTAGAACAAGCTTAGCTAAAGCACAGGGACCGCGGTTCAATCCCCCGGCACCACATGCCAGCCAGCCCCACCCCCTGGTGGGCTGAGCTGGCCACACACACACATAAATAAATAAATAAATAAAATTTTTTAAAAAAAATTTATTTGTGTGTGTGTGTGTGTGTGTGTGTGTGACCAGCTCAGCCCACCAGGGAGCGGGGCTGGCTGGCATGTGGTGCTGGGGATTGAACTGCGGTCCCTGTGTCTTGCTAACCTTGTTCTAAGTAGGTGCTTTAGACCACTGAACCATCTCACCAGCCCAAAATGGGGCAGAAGTGTTTTTCTTTTTTTTTTTTTTTTTGCTACGAATGCCTTCAAGGCATGACTGGCTGGCTTGTGTTGTGGGAATCAAACCACAGCAACCTGAGCCTAAAGTTGTGGGTTTTGTTTTTTTTTTTTCCAGTACCGGGGATTGAACTCAGGACCGCGCTCGCCAGGCAGGTGCTCACTCTGCCGAGCTATCTCCCCAGCTTCCTTGAACCAGTTCTTGAAGAGACTTTCCCCTGTTTATTTTCCTAAAAAGAAAATCAAAATTTTAATGTTTTCTAGTGAATGTTAAGAAAAACCATATGGGCCTTTAGCAGAAATGAAAGCTCTCAGGCGTCCAGGGCAGGCCTACATGGAAAGCCATCACTAGCTTCGAGCCTAAGAGCCTCTCCATGGCTTATCCTCTGCCCCTTCCCACCCACAAGCAGGTCAGGAGGCACAGGGACCCAGAGCTTCAGGCTCTGGCGGGCCAGGACTGTCCCTTTTAAATCCTTGCTGCCGCTGGGCAGGTGTGGCAGTGCACACCTGTCATATCAGCTCTTAGCAAGCTGAGGCAGGAGAACTGCCCAGAGTTTAAAGCCAGCTTGGACTATATAGTAAGCTCAAGGCTGTCACTGTGAGCCCAAGTTCAGCCATGCAAGCGCGGCTCTTCCCTAAGCTGAAAGAGCACCATGGCCTGGAGCTTCCCTATTTGTGTTTGGTTTTGTTTTGTTTTTTGAGACAGGGTATCCCTATGCCATTCAGGCTGGCCTAGAATACTACCTAGCTCAGGCAGGCCTCCAAGTCCCAGTGATCCTGCTGCCTCAGCCTCCTAAGTGCTGGGATCACAGGCCTGCGCCAACATACCCAGCCTTCTTTCCTTCATGAAAAAGGGATTTGTCACATAAGAAGCAAGATGTAGCTTGCTCACTCAGCCCAAAAGAACCCAGACAATATAAACCGGGACAAAGGGCTGTTCAGAAATTCTTATACCCAATACAAATGTGCACAATGGAGCCCTACTCTGTCATGAAGCAGAAGAAACTTGGGTCATTAGGAAAACAGAGGCACCTTGAGACCATAATGTCAAGTGAAATAAATCAGACGCACAAGCTGAAATACCACGTGGGTTCTCTTACAGGGAAAAAAACCTAATGTGTAAGTAAAGAGTAAAATAAAAGATCATGGGAAGCAGAGCGAAAAGGGAGGAGGGTGTGGGGAAGAGAAGAGGCCTGAGATGCACCATGTGCATGAGCCAGCTACCCACGAGGAGAGGTGGGGAGGGCAGCTCTACAGGAAATGCACCTCAGCCCTCAGGTGGGTGGCTTCAGCCAGGAAGTAACTCTGCCACCCAGGACAGCAAGCTCTGGGGCCACTTGTATTCTCCACAGAGCAGACGAAGCCAGGGGTGGTGGTATGCACCTGGAATCCCAGCACTCAGGAGGCGGAGGCATGAGGATTGCTATGACTTTGAGCTCAGCCTGGGCTAGCCAATGAGTTCAAGGCCAGCCTGAAGGTATCACCATCACCAAGCGTTATTCAAACTCCAGAAATTTATTACTTGAAAGCACAGAGCCAGGCAGAGAGGCACGCACCTGGGGTCCCTGCTACTCAGGAGGCCAAGGTGGGAGGATCGCTTTAACCCAAGAATTCAGGGCCAGTCTGAGAAACATAAGAAAACAGTGACTTGTTTTGTTTGCAGTACCAGGTATCAAACTCATGACCTTGCACTTATCAGGCAGGTGCTTATGCTACTGAGCTACCTCCCCAGCTCAAAAAAGAGTGACTCTTTAAAAAATAAAAATAAACCAGGCCTGGTGGTGCATGCCTATAATCCCAGCACTCAGGAGGCTGAGGCAGGAGGATCACTATGAGTTCAAGGCCAGCCTGGGCTACAACGTGAGTTCAAGGTCAGCCTGAACTGCGCAGTGAAACTCTGTCTCAAAAAGATAAATAGATAAATATTTAAAAAATCAAATAGAAACAGGCTGGTCAGATGCTCAGCAGATTAAAGCACCTGCTTAGGCAGGCGCAGGGACCAGGATTCCATCCCTAGCATGCTGTGCTGGCCCCGCCCCCAGGGGCACGCTGAGATGGCAAATGAAACTGGGCGTGGTGTCACACGCCTGTAATCCCAGCACTTGAGAGGCTGAAAACAGGAGGACCACTGAGTCCAATGTGTATAGTGAGACCCTGTACTAAATACATTTTAAAAAGTTAAGTAAAAACAATAATAAGTAAGCAAATAAGTAAAAACATAACCAGCATTCATTTGAAGCCACATCAAGCATTCCTCCCCTGGCTTGTAGGAACTTATGGGCACCATCACTTCTGCTCAGTGACATCACAGTCCTTGGCACAGCAGCCAGTGCCTTGGAATATGGACAGATACTCAGTGAATGCTGGGATAAAATAGACTTTTGCTTTTTGAATCCAGAATGGACTCAAGCTCACAGGGACCCTCCTGCGTCAGCCTCCCTAGTGCTAGGATTCTGGGCATGCACCACCACAGCCAGGTTGTTGCTCAATATTGCTCATAACTACCCTCAATTATGCACACATTACATGAGTGTTCAGTAGCTCCAGGAATTGAGCATCAAATGAGAGTGTATGAAATAAGCCTTTTTGGTCCAAAGAAATTTCTAGAAATCACACACACTTAACAGGCTCTCACTATGTAGCCCAAGCTGGCCTTGAATTCCAGTTGATCCTCCTGCCTCAACCTCCAGCATGCTGGGATGACAGGCTTGCACCACCACGCCCAGCTTGAACATAGTTTTTCAAGCCCAAGTTACTTGTTAGTGATCAAGAGGTGGGCAAGGGTGGGGTCTTACAGAGTCTGGGACATGAATGTCCTGTGGCTGTCGCAACTCTGGCCATCCCTTCAACGGCTTCCAACCACAGGAATGCCCCCTCCCACAGTTCCTGAGAACTTGACAAGCCAGGGCTGGGCAGGGCTTCCTCTAAAACCTGCATCATGGGGCCAGGGAGATGGCTCGGTAGAACAAGAGCTTGCCTGCCAAGCACAAGGGCCCAAGTTCAATCCCTGGTTCTGCAAAAAAAATAAAAAATAAATAAATAAAACCTGTATCAGAAGCCTTCCTGGCCTCCCAGCTCTGGGGGACTGATATCCCTCTGCTGGTGGCTGTGTCACTCCACTGTCTCCTGACATCTGATGGCCTCGTCACCTGTGTCCCAGCATGCACCTCAGATGAGGGATTCCCCACTGGGCTCAGGGCTGCTCCATCCAGCCTGCTCACAGCCTGAAAGCTTTACGAGGCAGACATGTGTGCACTGCAAGGTCTTTGTTCCAGCGAGGTCGCCCCCTGAGGTCCCAGGATGAACATATCTCCAGAGGGGCACTGGGAGCCCAGGGCCCAAGAGCAAAGCTCCCCACCCTGAGTGTCCCTATCCTGGGGGACAATCAGCAACACCTACTGTGTGACCCAGGGTTTTAGCCAGTGGCACCACCATAGGAGAGGTACGTATCAAAGGTCAGCACACAGTCCTGCCTGGACACAGGGCAGTGCTTTTCTGGTCAGCAGTGCCAGTGTTCTGCTGCAATGGCATGCTTATGTAATCCCAGCTACCCAGGAGGCTGAGGCAGGAGGACCACCTGGGCATCTGTCACCCGTTCAGACACTATCTTGACACCCTATGCAAGACATGTTTCCACACCAAAATGCTCTTTTCATGCTATTTTGCTGTCACCACCCATCAGCAGTAAAGAGACAGTTAGATCTCTGGCTGGTCCTCACAGTTAGTGAGGGTTTGTTTTTCTTTTCTTTTTCTTTCTTCTTTTTTTAATACCAGGAACCCAACCCAGCGCCTCAAGCTTGTCAGGTAGGTTCTGTGTACCACTGAGCTACATCTCTGGCCCCTTCACACTTGTTGGAAATTGCAATGAAAGAGACAAACAGAATCATCCCAGTGGGACCTGGCACTTTGGATGGAAGCGGACTGCTGTTTTTTCACCCTTCTTTATGTGTTAAGAGCAAAGACCTATACATGCAGAAAGGGAAAGGACACTGCTGATCTCTGTACCTGAAGAGTTATGCCTTCTCCCCACTGTCACTCAAGCAGCTGTCCCCCAAATCCCACAGCCTGAGGTTCTCTGCATGCTCCTCAGTTGATCTGCACTACACACCCAAGCTAGAACAAACCAGTCTTAGCCCTACTTTTCCAGACAAAAGAATGGAAGTGTGGAGATGGGGGGGCACTTAGGAGATGAACTCATGGAGCATGTTAAGTGACCTGTCTGAGAAACACAGTCTGGGACAGCAGCAGAACCTACAACCTGTTCTCTAGGCTAAAACGCGAGTGGAGAGATTGGCTATGGGGCTCAGGGTATGGCTCTATGGTCCAGTACTTGCCTAGTGGGTGTAAGGCCCTGGGTTTAATCCCCAGCATTGAGAAAAATAAACCTGGCTAGATGTGGTGATGTACATCTATAATCCCAGCCTTCTCAACTCTGGGAAGCTGAGGCAGGAGGACCACAAGTTCAAGTCCAATCTCAGAAATTTAACTACCCTCCTGCTACAATGCTGTATATGGTTAGATTTCTAAATTTCTGTGTAAAAATATGAAATTGTCTATTCATATTCTTTAAATATTTTTCATTTTTTAAATTTTTATCTCCACATTCTGTTGGGACTTAATGTTTAACATATCAATACTTGATGGAAAATACATGTTCCATGTTATGCCTAAGATGTTTGATATTCAGACAGATAGTGAAGTTAAACCCAACTGCATATGTTGTAGGGTAATAATAAGCTTCTCTTTTGGAGGGTTAACAACCTGGGTTTGCAGACCAAAAATTAGAGAAATAGAAGGGCTGCAAGGACAGCCAACATTTTGACCCTAGCCTTTCAAGGTCAGTGAAGACTCAGGACTTAGGAGAACCTATACCCTAATGTCATGTAACTAAGTTGTGTCCCAAATTTTCTGATCAAGGAGATTATGGGGCCACAGAGCAATGTGATTGATGATGTAGAGTATGCCTAAGGAGGGTCACATGGAGAGAAAACATTCTGTCAGGCTTTCACAGTGAGCAAATTGGTCAAGCAATGGCCGTGACTCATCCACATGGCTGACACTGACAAAGGATCTGCAATCTGCAGTTACAGGATAAATCCTGAGGGTACTTGACCAACCCTATCAGATACATAAGTTACATTTCTTGTTATAAAGGTCTTGCTTTATCTTGGTCTTAACCATCCAGAAGAAAAGTATAAAAAAGAGGTATATCAAGTAAAGCAATATTAATGTGCTGAGCTGTTAAAGGCTCAAGTCAACAACTTCTGTTGATAACCCACTACTATTGTGGACTGCTGGACTTTGTTGGATTGTTTTGTTGAATTCACACACCTATAGTATTTAGATGCCAATGGAATACACATTTGTGACAGGACTAAACAAAAAAATGGGATACAAAGGAAGGACCAATTTGTATCTGCATATGCAGAATAGTTAGGATTGATATACAGCTACTTTTGCTTGATTCAATGAGAAGAAAGATTTGTATAATAGTGTTTGGACAGGATATCCTGTCTACATCTTGTACTATGAATAACCACTAAGAAGATAACATTGTAAAATTATTGAAACTGTGTTAACTATTGAAACTGTCTTATTAATCAGTTTTGAAATTGTCTTATTGCTACTTATTTCTCAATAAAATAATTTTTAAAAAAGAAACTTAACCACCTAGAAAGACCTGTCTCAAAATTAAAAGTTTTAAAAGGGTTGAGGATGTAGCTTAGTGAGAATCCCAATACAAAGAAGAAAGAAAATTCTGACACAGAAGCATAAGTTAACACTACAAGAAGGGGCTGGAGAGATGGCTCAGTGGTCTAAAGCACCTACTTGGAACAAGCTTGGCAAAGCACAGGGACCGCGGTTCGATCCCCCAGCACCACATGCCAGCCAGCCCCGCCCCCTGGTGGGCTGAGCTGGCCACACCCCCACACTAAATGTTAAAAAAAAATAAAGTTTAAAAAAAAAAAACAGTACAAGAAGATTGGGAAATCCACACGTATTTGTTTGGTAGGACAAATGAATAGGTTTTACCCACAAATTAATGAAAGGAAAGAATGAGAAGTGTTAGGGTTTCTATTTAGATGTCCATCCCTGTGCTTAGAGGTGGGGCTGGGGAGGTGACTGGAGCAGGGGGCAGTACACCCATCAGTGAGTTAGTCCACAATGCGTTTTAGCTCAATGTGAGATTGAGAGGCACAGCCTGGTGGGAGGAGGGGGCCCCTGGAGGGGTGGTCCAGAGAAGTGAGGCCCTCCTCCTTCCTTGATCCCTCTCTGCTTCTGGCCACACTGCACCAGGCCTGAGCTCTTCCTCCTCTACATGTCCCTCCACCCTGTCACCCTGCCTTGGAGCCCATGGCTGTGGACTGAGATCTTTACAAACTGGGAGCCAAATCAACCTTTCTTCTTTAACTTGTGGATGTTAGGTATTGTGTCCCAGCCACAGGAAAGCAAGGGATGAACACTGATATCAAAAAAATAATAATAATAAAATAATAAAAACATCCAAGTGGCATAAAACCTGAAGGCAATAGTTTTGGAGACTTTGTTTAAACAAGGTTTTGTTATTTGAAAAAGTCTGCCATAAAAATACATTTTAAGAATAATCAGGAAACTCTGAACATGGAGTTAACAAGGAAACATCAAGGCATTTTTACCTATTTGACTAGGAGTGATCCTAGTATTGTTGTAGTTATGAATCATCTTTACATTTTTTCTGTAGCATGATGCTATGATAACTATTGCAGTTTAGATAGACAGCTGCCCACCAAGACCCAAGTGCTCAAAGGTGGGACTTGCGGAGGATGTCTGATCTGGAGGCTGACTTCCCGATGGGCCCATCTTGCAAGAAGTTCTTGTAGGACACAGCGCCTAGGAGGAGGGCGTGGCCCACAGAGTGAGTCAACCTCTTCAGCTCCACACATGAAGATACCTCAGCGCAAAGGCCCACACAACCAAACAGAAGTATTTGCCTCACACAATGAAACTTATCATTAGCTGTTAGCACTGTCTGTTTCCTCAGTTTATTGAAACATACTAAAATTGAAATATACATCAATAGACACAGGGCATATTGGATATATCTTCAGTTATTTTGCTGTTGCTGTTTTCTCCTTTAGGATAGTACTTAATTCTTTAAATGTGAGCATCAGAAGCCAAATTTTTTAAAGTATGACACCATATAACAGAAATATAGGAAGTTGGGGGAATGGCATGTGTCTGCAACCCCAGAACCCCAGAGGCTGAGTCAGGAAGATCCCCATGAGTTCAGGGTCAGCCTGTAGTAGATAATGAGACTCCCATTTCAAAACAAGCAAAAGAGGGCCGGGGAGATAGCTCAGTAGAATAAGCGCTTGTCTGGCAAGCACAGGTCCTAGTTCAATCCCTGGTACCACAAAAGAAAAAAGCAAAAGAAATATAGGAAAGATCTATATTTCCTTTATTAGATTCCTACAAACTATTGTCAATGATGATATATGTAAGATTTTTAAGTTAAGAAAAATATCTTGATGTTGAACTCATTAAATTATACTGTGGATTTCTCTCTTAAGGCAATTACGGTATTTTACATTTTCCTACAATAATTCTCTTCCTTCTGCCATTTTTTGTTTTGTTAATGTATTCTAAAATCATTTTCAAGTGTAAAATTGCTTTGTAAAACTCCGCACATCACATGTGTGGTAGTCATTATCATTTTTTTTCTCCACTTCTTTCTCTTCAAATAAAGCCATCCAGGAGAGATGGAAGAGTTTCCAAAGAAACAAAAGCCACCCCAGTTACTTCTGGGCCACCATTGCTGCAAAGCAGCTGCATGCAGCTGAGGAAGCATGCCTCTGTCGTTTTCATTTTGTTGAAAGACAAGTAAGGGACACAGACCCAGTTCCCGGCGACCTTCGAGGATGGCTCAACATCAGCCTCCTGCCATGTCACCCACAAGAAAATAAAATCTCTGATGACAAGTGGGATTCCACTTCCCCCAGTAAGCTCTGTCATCCTGTGATGAACAGTGGGCTGACCCAGGACACAGCAGAGCCCAGGCCAGTGACCAGGGGCTGTTACCAGCTCTTGCGTGGGAAGTTGCTCAAGCTCCTAGAAAGCAAGGGACTTCTCCAGAGCCCTCATTATGAGAGAAGAGATTTGCATTTCCCAGTCAATGAATCTGGCAGTGGAGTGCCCAGGGAGACCAGGTTGCTGTCCTGAGCTAAAAGGGCTGTATTCCCTCCCCTGAGAAGCTGACCATGCCCCAAGATCACAGCAGGACTTGAGCCCCCGACACCACTCTGGGAAGAAGGTCGAGGCTCAACATGAAAGATGCTCCTCCCACTGCAGAGATAGCTTTGCACAGTTAACAAGGTTAGCAAAGTAAGCTCAGCTCTCAGTGGACTGACTTCTCCATTTACTGAACTGAATTCCAGGACATGGTGTGCTTTGTGCCTGAGACACCAGACACAAGGGCTCAGGGCAGAGGGGAATGGGTCCACAGACAGGACATCTGCATCCCAGGCAGGTCCCAGAGGAGCCGGATCCCTGCGTGGAGGTCACACAGGCTTAACCGGGAATGTGACCGCTTTGCAAAAAGAGGAGGAGTTCCCTGGGCTTGTGTTTAACACAGAAAACAACTGGCAGTCTGCATGGGACTTGTAGGATAACCTTTTTGTTGCAGTTTCACTGAAGAACTGAATAATAGTCAGAATGGCTACATTTACTGAGCACGGATGCTGTCAGCCAGGATCCACAGGTTCCATGTCGGTGCTTTCAACTAAGAACACAGTGGAAATATTCCAGAGACGGAATGATAGTGTATGTCTACACCTACAGTCCCAGCACACGGGAGGGTGAGGCAGGGGATCGATGTGAGTTTCAGGCCAGCCAGGACCACACTGTGAGGCTCTGTCTCAAACAAAACAAAACAAAACCACCCTCAAGACACCTGTCTGTTTGGGCTAGCGCCCACCTTTAGCATCACTTTAATTTAATTACTCCCTCAAGATTCTATCTCCAAAACTAATGGCACATTGTGAGAGTGGACTAGCACTTCAACCTACGAATATGGGAGGCACACAGTTCAGTTCTAACACATCTGTGGTAAGGCATGGAGGTGCACGCCGTAATCCCAGAACTCAGGAGGCTGAGGCAGCAGGATCGCTGCCAGTTCAAACCCAGCCTGAATGCCATAGTGAGACCTTGTACTAATAAGAACAACAGCAGGGGCTGGTGAGATGGCTCAGTGGTCTAAAGCACCTACTTAGAACAAGCTTAGCAAAGCACAGGCGACCGCGGTTCAATCGCCCAGCACCACATGCCAGCCAGCCCCACCCCCTGGTGGGCTGAGCTGGCCACACACACACACACACACACATATAAATAAATAAATAAAATTAAAAAAAAAAGAACAACAGCAATAATAATACATCTATATACCTGAATCCATCTAAATATATAATTTCATCTTTAATAGCCCTTTAAGGATTTGCTATTCCATTTCACAGACCAGGAACTAAAGCTCAGAAGGGCTTAAAAATCAGTCCATGTCATGCAGCTAATAAGCATCAGGAACTGCAAGCCAGGGTTGTCTCACTGAGAAGCCAGGCTTTTAACCACCATGCCATACCTTGAAGAGAAAGAAAAACATGTAGTGGGTGGGACGGTTCCAACTGCACTCAGCAGTGCGATTAACTGACCCAGTGTGTACTGCCCACTTACGACTACGTCCCAGGTGACAGTGGGAGTTGTGAGTCTTCCATGGGAGAGTTATAGAATTAAACAGTGAATCATTTTACAGTCCTTTTTAAATTTTATTTAATTATTTATTTATTTGATACAGGATCTTGCTACGCAGCTTGGACTCATTGTGATCCTCCTGTATCAGCCTCCCCAGCACTGGGATTATAGGCGGGCACCACCACACCTGGTTCCTGGGCCAGCACAGTGTGCCCAGCATTCCAGGACCCGCATGGCATGCAGTACCAGAGATGGAACCCAGGTCCTTGTATTTGCCAGGCAGGCACTTGGACCACCAAGTTATATCCTCAGCCTAAACTATGAATCATTTTAATATATGTAAAAAATGGGTGGTTCTCCTAGATAGAAAATGTATGAGAAAAAAGCACAAGTCTCTGTTGGGATCTTTAGATTTTAAAAAGAAATATTCAGTACATGCCTGTAGTGGCAGCACTTAGGAAGCTGAAGTAGGAGGATCACCATGAGTTCAAGGCCAAGCTGGGCTACATAGTGAGGTCCTGTCTCAAAAACAAACAAAAATCCAAGCAAGGGATGCAAAGTTATATTACAGCCAGCAGATTGGTAGCAAGTGTCTTGAACCTAATGCTACAGATCATTTGACCCCCTTTTCGCAGCTGGGAATCACTGATACCACAGTGAGGAGCGAGCTCAGGGCACTTCCAATATGGGGCAGACACGGGCTCTGTTGCCGCTTCCCCAGGCCTGTCATGCACATGGAACTCCTAATAACTATCGCTCTTCAACTGACACACATGTTCAACCTTGGCAGGCTTTGGAATTAAGTGTAAAAATGCTTAAGAGAAAAAAGTTTGTACTACTAATTTCTTTGCCAGTATTGGAAACTGAATGTAGGGCTTTTGCACTGGGCCACATCTCAGACATTTTAATTCTTTGTTTTGAGACAAGTTCTCTGAGCCATTTAATTGCCTGGGTGGAGCTCAAGCTTATAATTCTCCTGCCTGAGCCTCCCACAGTGCTGGGATTGCAGGCTTGCACCACCACACTCAGCTATTGTTATGACTTTAATGAACATTATTTATGTATTTCTTTTTCTTATGGTGCTGAGGATTGAACTCAGGCCCTTGCATGTACAAGGCGCACACTCCGCCCCCTGAGCTGCAAACTCAAACACTTTCACAGGGTCCAATAGAACATTTCAGGTATGTATCCAGCATGTGCTGGTTAATCAAGGTAACCAGCACTTCATTTCTGTATCTTTTTTTAATGATTGCAGCCTTGCACTCCATATTAATATTTGGGCAGTAAGGGATCTGTACATATTAATAATGTAGTATTCATAATACTTGTTAGAAACCGAACATGTTCTTCCAAAATTCATATGTTGAAATCTAATCCCTGGTGACAGGAGCTTTCAAAATGGAGCTTCAGGAAGTAATTAGGTCATGACAGTGAGGCCTCCTGATTGGGACTGTGCCATTCTAAGGAAAGAAAAATCCCAGCACTTGAAACCTGAGGTTTTTCTCACTGTCTTCTGACAGGTTTTTCTTTTGTCAGCCCAACCAGTGAGCCATAGCACTCCAAGGTAGCTGGGGTGCACATAACACCCAGTAGGCAGGGTCTACAGCCCCTTCCCAGTGGAAGAAGCTGTAGAAGACAGAGACCTCTACTCCCTCAGCACCCCATGAAGAATTACAAGGATCTGTGTTCCTCAGGCAAATGAGACAGGAGATTAGGGCAGGGAAAATTGGCTGGAGAAGTAGGCCTGGCCTGTTAATTACAAATCCCAGGAGACAAGTGCAGAACAGTTCCCAAGAAGGCTCAGGGGGCCGGAGAGATAGCTCAGTAGAATAAGCGCTTGACTGGCAAGTGCAACGTCCTGAGTTCAATCCCTAGTACCACAAAAAAAAAAAAAAAAAGAAAAAGAAAAAGAAAAAGGCTCAGGCAGAGCTATACTGGGGATCGAACTCAGGACCTTGGGCTTACCTAGCAGTGCTTGAGCCGCCGAGCTATATCCTACACCCACATCGGGCAGATTTTCGACAGAAGGCCTAGACCTAATGTCAGCCTGAGGAGTAGTTGATACGAAAAGGACCATCCACACTGAGTTTCTGCCACTGCATCCTCTCACATGGTGGCCATCCTCACAGTGTAGGCTGTGCTTTTTCTCCTATGCTTACTTGGCCCAAACTCATCCTGCAGAGCCTGTTTTTTTTCCTACCTTTAATAAAATTTTGCAGGGTGGGGGGGCCGGGGAGATGGCTCAGTGGAATAAGCGCTTCCCTGGCAAGCACAGGGGCCTGAGTTCAATCCCCGATTCCACTGAAAAAACTTAATTAATTAATTAATTAATTAATTAAATAAAATTTTGCTACTACTTGTGCTTGTCTTGACCCATTCTTTTCTATGGACAGAAAAAAACCTATAAAGGACCTCCAGAGGGAGATTCCATCATCTCAAAACCCAGTAACTGGGGCTAGGGAGATGGCTCAGTGGAATAAGCGCTTCCTTGGCAAGCGCAAGGGCTTGAGTTCAATCCCCGCTTCCGCAAAAAAAAAAAAAAAAAAAAAAAAACCAGTAACAGGGAGACTGAGGCAGGAGGATCACTCCAAGTTGTAGACCAGCCTGGACTACATAGTAAATTCAAGGCCAGTCTGAGCTACTTAGTGAGCTCCTATCTCAAAACTCAAAACAAAAAGAAAAACTATAACCTGAAATTCCAAGTGTTTTGATATATCAACATCACATTGTACCTCATCAACATATAATGATTATTTGTCAATTAAAAACAAAACTTACCAAAAGGAACAGTTAATGATTAATTTTTTGACAAATTTTACATGTTTATGTCTGGTAATCTGAACAAATACTTTGAAAACAACAATTTGCAATATAGCAACCATTGTTGATTTTTTTTTTAAATGTATTTGGTACAGGGTCTCACTACACAGCTCAGACTCATAGTAATCCTCCTTTTTTTTTTTTTTTTTCAGAACTGGGGATTGAACTCAGGCCCTTGTACTTGCCAGGGAAGTGCTTATTCCACTGAGCCATCTCCCCAGCCCCCTTAGTCCTCCTTTCTCAGCCTCCCCAGTGCTGGGATTACAAGCATGCGCCACCACATCCAGACTCAGGTGGCCAGCTCAGTGTGCCTTGGGGGTGGGGCCAGCACAACATGTGGTGCTGGGGGGCTGGTGAGATGGCTCAGTAGTCTAAAGCACCTACTTAGAACAAGTTTAGCAAAAGCATGGGGACCACAGTTCAATCCCCCAGCACCACATGCCAGCCAGCCCCGCCCCGTGGTGGGCTGAGCTGGCCACACACACACAAAAATAAATAAATAAATAAATAAATAAATAAAAACATGTGGTGCTGGGAATCGAACCCAGGTGCTTGTGCCACTGTTGAATTTTATCTTGTTTTTTGAAATTCTGTATCCGTTCTAATGTTTTTTTAATTATTTTTATTCTCCTTTAAAAAAAAAAAAAAAAGTTCGGTGAGATAGGTCAGCAGACTAAGCGCCTGCTTAGACAAGCGCAGGGACCGGGATTCAATCTCCAGCACCACATGCTGCACCAGCCCCACCCCCAAGCACACTGAGCTGGCCACTGAGACCGGGAGTAGTAGCCTGTAACCCCCGCACAGGGGAGGCTGAGACAGGAGGATCACCACAAATCCAAGCTGTTGCATAATGAGACCCTGTACCAAATACATAAAAACTAAACTAAACTAAGGGACCGGGGATATAGCTCAGCTGCATAAGTCCTTGCCTGGCAAGTGAAGGTTCCAAGTTCGATTCCCTGTACCACGAAAAAAAAAAAAAAAAAGAAAGAAAAAAAGAAAGAAACAGAAAACTTACATAAAATAAAAATTCTAAAACATAATTTCTGAAGCTGTACTCTTTATCAGCCAAGTAAAATGAATTCAAAACTAAATTGTCATGGTTATCAATCAGTCTACATAACATAAT
>NW_004524784.1:2845425-2849516 GCF_000260255.1 Octodon degus
TGTGTTATAGTGTGTGTGTGTGTGTGCCATAATCTAGATTCTACCTTCAATTTGCAAAGTCTAAAGCTGACATGATCATCCTCCTTTATCGAGGACACGCTATAAGCTAGCACACAAACTGAATTGTCCGTGGGACCTGGCAACATAATCACCTTAGCCCATAGAAAGGGCAACTTGAATAATTCCAGACCCTGAAGGAAAAGAAAAGCCTTCGCCCATTACTCTGTAGCAAGTTCCTGTTACTTAGCATTTTCAGGGGAAATCGCCTCCCCTCTCTATCTTAGTTTTTATTTTTAGACACAATCAGCAGAAACTTTTTCAGCAGAAAATAATGAAGTGACAATCCTTCATGCTAAAGAAATCCAATATCACAAGTCCTGACAAAGTTCTCTGGCCTTTATCGCTTCATTGAAATTCCCAGGTCCCTGTGACACACAGACCAGGGTGACAGGGCATCAGCCCACGGGGACCTCATTTGTTCTGCGCCTGAACAACTCCTGAGAATTCTGTCTGCCAGGGCAGTGCTTAGGGGCCACACGAGGTGCAGTGCAGGACAGTGGCTCTCTGGTCCCAAAGGAGCTCCATGACTCAGCTCTGGCCCCAGCCCAGCCCCTGGGGCCCTGGCACAGTCCTGCAGGGGCCATGAAAAGCAGCAGCTGCTGCAGCTCTCGCTAAAACCCGGGCTGACCTTGCTCTGCTTGCTAGGACGTGTGTGTTCTCAAGACCCGAAAAAGTAATGACCTTGCCAAAGGAGAGTTAAAGCAAGCCTGCAGACCTGATTAAGAGCAGTTTACCAGAGGCACCGGGAACTGAGGATTTATTCGTCTATTTTGGATAGACGAACTCATGTAGCAACACCTCCGTCCCATCTATATGATTCTGCGTTTCTCCCCTTATTTGAGGCAAGGTCTCCCTGTGTATGTAGCTCAGACTGGCCTCAAACTCAGAGCAATTCTCCTGTCTCAGCCTCCCAGGTGCCAGGATGACAGGCCTGAACCACCATGTTTTACTTCCCAAATACATAGTTTTTAAAAGGGACAGTGAGGATCATTGTCAGTAGCACAAGACACAAGGTACCACTGAATACATGTGTGGGTCATCTTGAAATCCTGATTCAGGGGGCTGGGGAGATGGCTCAGTGGAATAAGCACTTGCCTGGCAAGCGCAAGGGCCTGAGTTCAATCCCCGGTTCCACCAAAAAAAAGAAAAAAAAAAAAGAAATCCTGATTCAAACAAAATATTTCTACCAAGACCTGATTGAGCAATTGGGAATAGTCAAAATTGAGGAATAATTTGATTATTCCCTGAGTGGGAGGTAATGATAATGTTACCGTGCCGATACTTAGGAAAGACACTTTTATCTTCTTAAAGACAATAACAATGTACTTAAGAGTGTTCAGGGAGTATAGCTCAGTAACAGAGTGCTTGCCTGGTACACTGGAGAAAGTCTTAAGTTCAAATCCCCACTGCTGAAAAAGGAAAAAATAGTCTTTAAGTACTTAAGGAGAAAGTGGGTAGAGAAAACAAGGATGATAAAATATCCATAATTATCGCAGCTGGCCAATGTCTGTAGATGGTTCATAAGACTATTGTCCGCTAGAATGAGCCTGGGATTTCAATAACAGAATTTCCAAGCTGGGTGTGGTGATGCACATCTGTTAGTCCAGCACACAGGAGGCTGAGGCAGGTGGATCTCCACGAGTTCCTGGCCAGCCAATGCTACATAGTAAGTTCAATGTCAGTCTAGACTACACAGTGAGACACTTTTGGAAAATAAAAAATAAAAAATAAACTAAAACATAGAGAAGCAAAGAACCAGCCCACAAAAAATAGTGATGTATGCTGATTCTTCAAATATAAGTGTTATATTTTGGATGCCAAATTTAATGCAGCTATTTTATTTAAAATAGTAAAACAATACAGCATTCTTCCAGTATTTTTCAATTGAATAAAACTGAAATCTTTCATGCTTACTGAATGAAACCAGACAAATTAGAAAAACAAAACCATTTCTTTGTTAACTAAGTGAATTTTAAATATATATACAAATTAACTCCAGAATAATATTTCTGTAACTATACAAAAATGTAAATAAAAATGCAAAGATTTAAATAGATAAAGTAGAGCAGGCATACATAAAAAATTAAATGTAATGCTAAAAACAACATTAAAAAAGGTATTGCTTATACTTCAAAAATAAGAATATTTTATTTATTAAGCTCTATAAAAATATATAGTAGCACTGAATGTATTCAAATTATTTGTAAAATATAGTGGAAATGTGGAAGACATTTATAAAGTAATTACATAAGACATCATCTAGTAACATAGTACTTTCACATCAAATGTAGATTTTAAGCGTAAAGAGTATTGGCTTCCCAAGTTATATGGGGAATTCCTTTTAATTATGAATAAAATAGGAATTTCAATACTGTTTCATTTTGTTTTCTGACACAAGGTCAGGCTGACCTTGAACTCATGGTGATCTTCCTGCCTCAGCGGGGCCCATAGGCATGTGCCACCACATCTCCCTCAGTATATTTTCATAATACACAGAGACATATGTGACCATGTGTGGTTTTAGATAGATGATAGATAGACAGACAGACAGACAGACAGATAATAGATAGATAGATAGATAGATAGATAGACAGACAGACAGACAGACAGACAGATAGATGATAGATAGACAGATAGAACTCACGAGGCTGAGCTTGCACTTTAGCAATCTACCTGCCTCAGCCTCCTGAGTTCTGGGATTACAAACATGTGACACCACACCTGGCTCTAGTAATATATTATTTAAATAATAATTATTTATTAATGGTACCAACCTCAAACCAAAGTTAAACAAGTATCAGAAGTTGTCCCCTCTGAGGGAGACATCCACCACAGCCATGGGAATGAGCCCCATCCAGTGACAGAGCTGTCCCTGCCATGCTCAGCTGCAGGGATTGTAAACACCCTCAGTTCTCTGCTGCTGGGATTCAATGTTCAAGAGCTATTGTGGTTTTTTAACATATCCACAGTGCTTACGCATCACGCTTTAAGCAGCAGAGCTTCCCTTGTCTCTCCTTGTTCAGGCTGGACTTAGTGACTGGATTCTAACAAACAGAATAAAGTAGAAGTGAAGCTCTGGTATGGTGGCACATACCTGGAGCCTTAACTACTCAGGCAGCTGAGGCAGGAGGGTCACAAGTTCTGTCCCAGCCTGGTCAGTTTAGGAGGGGAGGACAGGAAAGGAGGTTAGAGATAGAGAAGGAACAGGAGGACGGGGAGGAGGAAGAAGAGGAAGATTAGGGAGGGGAGGAAGGAAAGGAGGTGTGAAATCTGAAAATGTATTCTGCTGAGTATCTAAATACCAAGCTGTGCAGGCAGACAGGGAGGAGTCTGAATGAGATTGACAAAGATGGGGCACTGAGACCCATCTCAGCTGAAGCACAGGTCAGAAGAGAGCTAAAAATGAGCAGAGTCCTACTGGCTGACCCACCAGACAATACCTTGTGGACCCACATGCAGGTAATGAGAGTCCCAGGAGAAGAATAAATATTGAGGTAGAAAAATATGTTTTTAAATAATAATCAAGCAGGTGTGGTAGCACACTTCTATCATTTCAGCATGCAGAATGCTGAGTCAGGAGGATCACTGCAAGTTTGAGGGCAGCCTAGGCAACATAGTGAGTTCAAGACCAGCCTGGGCTACAGAGTGAAAACCTATCTCAAAAACAAAGAAGCAAAAAAATAAGCAAACTAAATAATAACCAAATAAGTGTTAAATTTGATGAAAACACATATCCAAGAAGCTCAAGAAGCAACACATAATGGCTGGCCAAATAGCTCAGCAGATTAAAGTGCCTGCAAGCAGGCACAGGGGCCAGGGGTTCAATCCCAGGGCCTGTGGTGCCAGCCCCACCACTGGGGCACACCGAGACAGCGAATGAGACTGGGTGTGGTGGCTCTTGGGAGGCTGTAAACAGTCGGATCACTATGAGGTCAATCTAGTAGTGAGACCCTGAACACTCTGTGGACCCTTCCCTAAAATACAAAGAGAGAAGGAGGAGGAGGAGGAAGAGGAGGAGGAGGAGGAGGAGG
>NW_004524784.1:2849616-2850205 GCF_000260255.1 Octodon degus
GAAGAAGAAGAAGAAGAAGAAGAAGAAGAAGAAGAAGAAGAAGAAGAAGAAGAAGAAGAAGAAGAAGAAGAAGAAGAAGAAGAAGAAGACAGAATAGGTAAAACTCTAGAAGACATTGGTATATGTAAACACTTTATGAATAAAACCCCCAATCACATAGGAACTATCACAAAGAATCAAAAACCGGAATCTCATCTTACTAAAAAGTTTTTGCACAAGAAGAGAAACCACCAACAGAGTAAAGAGACAATGCACAATGTGGGAAGAAATGTGTGTCAGCTGCTCCTCAGAAAAATGATAACTATGGAGAACATATAAAAAACTCAAAAATATCAGACCTCCCAAATTTAAAGACCCAATCCAAAAAACGGGCATCTGAGATGAACACACACTTCTCAGATGAAGAAATACAAATGGCAAATAAGTATATGAAAAAATGTTCTACATCACTGGTCATTTGAGAAATGCAAATTAAAACAACACTAAGATTCCATCTGGGCTGGAGAGATGGCTCAGTGGTCTAAAGCACCTACTTGAAACAAGCTTGGCAAAGCACAGGGACCGCGGTTCGATCCCCAGCACCACATGC
>NW_004524784.1:2850305-2850807 GCF_000260255.1 Octodon degus
GCACCACATGCCAGCCAGACCCGCCCCCTGGTGGGCTGAGCTGGCCACACACACACACACAATAAATAAATGTAATAAATAAAAAAAATAAATAATTCCTTCCTTCATTAAAAAAAAAAAAAAAAAAGATTCCATCTCACTCCAGAAAGAATGGCTGTCCTCCAGAAATCATCCAGGGGCTGGGGAGATGGTGCAGTAAAATAAGCATTTGCCTGGTAAGCGCAAGGGCCTGAGTTCGATCCCTGGCTCCGCAAAAAAAAGAAAGAAAGAAAAGAAAAGAAATCAAGCAATAACAAGCTCTGGAGTTTCTATGGAGGAAAAGGAACCTTCCTCTTCTATTGGTGAGAGGGGAGTGTAGACTGATACAACCACTGTAGAAATCAGTATGGAGATCTCTTAAAAAAATTAAGATTGAGGGGCTGGTGAGATGGCTCAGTGGTCTAAAGCACCTACTTAGAACAAGCTTAGCAAAGCACAGGGACCGCGGTTCAATCTCCCAGCA
>NW_004524784.1:2852364-2863171 GCF_000260255.1 Octodon degus
GAGAGAGAGAGGAGAGAGAGAGAGAGAGAGAGAGAGAGAGAGAGAGAGAGAGAGACCCAGAAGAATGATTTAAGAGTTTTGAGTTTGAAAGCAATCTCCAGTTGTGGCCTGCAACTGTGGAGCACAGAACTTGGCTGCTGAAGAGAGTAGCCTTAAAAAGCCAAATACTTTAGAACTAGATAAAAGAAAAACTGGCCTGAGGGAGTCACAAGAACCAGCAGGACTCCTCCATTTGTAGCCTCAAGATTGCAAAGGTAAGCCCAGATGCTGCCACCCGGCCCGGCCCGTGGAGCTTGTTCTCTCGTCACTCCCCTTCCCGACCACTGCAGATCGCAACGGAAGAAGAAATCGCCGCTCTCATCACTGACAATGGCTCCAGCATGTGTAGGGCTGGCTCTGCTGGTGACGATGCTCCCCAGGCTGTATTCCCCTCCATTGTTGGCCGCCCCTGACACCAGGGTGTGATGGTGGGCACAGGCCAGAAGGATTCCTACGTGGGCAATGAGGCCTAGAGCAAGCGTGGCATCCTGGCCCTAAAGCACCCTATTAAGCATGGCATTGTCATATACTGGGATGACATGGAGATCTGGAACCACACCTTCTACAACGAGCTGCGTATGACCCCAGAGGAGCACGCAGTGCTGCTGACAGAGGCCCCCTTGAACCTGAAGGCCAACAGAGAGAAGATGACTCAGATCATGTTTGACACCTTCAACACCCCTGACATGTATGTGGCTATCCAGGCTGTGATGTCCCCATCCATGTGCCTCTGGGCACACCACTGGTATTGTCATGGACTCTGGCAATGGAGTCACCCACACAGTGCCCATCTATGAGGGCTGTGCCCTCCCCCATGCCAACCTGCATCTGGACTTGGCTGGCCAGGACCTGACAGACTACCTCATTTAGATTCCGATGGAGCATGGCTACAGCTTCACCACCACTGCTGAGAGGGAGACTGTTCATGACATTAAGGAGAAGCTGTGCTATGTCACCCTGGACTTTGAGCAGGAGATGGCCACAGCAGCTTCTTCCTCCTCTTTGGAGAAGAGCTATGAGCTGCCTGATGGCCAAGTGACTACCATTAGCAACGAGTGCTTCTGGTGTCCGAAGGTGCTTTTCCAGCTCTCTTTCCTTGGTATGAAATCCTGCGGCATCCATTAGACTACCTTCAACTCTATCATGAACTGCGACGTGGACACTCACAAGGACCTATGTGCCAGCACAATGCTGTCTGGTGGCACCACCATGTACCACCATGTGAGGCATTGCTCACAGGATGCAGAAGGAGAGCACAGCCCTGGCACCCAGCACCATGAAGACCAAAGTCATCGCCCTCCTGAACACAAGTACTCCATGTGGATCTGGTGGCTCAATCCGGGCCTCACTGTCCACCTTCCAGCAGATGTGGATCAGCAAGCAGGAGTATGAGTCAGACCCTCCACTGTGCACCATAAATGCTTCTAAATGGACTGAGCAAGTGCAGGGCACCTGCTTCATGAGCTGGTTCCGAAGTATAACTTGCCTTGGAAAATGTATAAACCTCACACTAGCCTCATAAAGCTGGAATAAGCCTTTGAAAGAAATTCGTCCTTGGGGCTGGGGAGAAGGCTCAGTGGAATAAGCACTTCCCTGGCAAATGCAAGAGCCTGAGTTCAATCCCTGGTTTGGCAAAAAAAAAAAAAAGAAAGAAAGAAAAAAGAAATTCGTCCTTGAAGCTTATATGTGATATCAGCACTGGATTGTAGAACTTGTTGCTGATTTTGACCTTATATTCAAGTTAACTGTTTTTTAGTCTGTTTTATACCCTGTGCATGTCTTTGATTCATCCCCTTAGTGGATGTGATTTGGTCACTTGGTGGTTGAGTTGAGCACACTTGAGGAGAAATCCAAGACATGGCAACCTGGGTGGCCACAGCACAGATCTGTGCAGGATATTGAGTCAGAGCTGATTGTTCCAGGATTCCTTAGGCTAGCAGGACTTAGTGAAGCAGTTGTGACTCCGGTCTTTTTGCTGGTCTCACAGGGTGGGAGAGTCTCAGCCTTATGGCCCTGTTTCCATCCATCATCATTGCTTTCCCACCTGAATCCCAGCAGTGGTTTACTTGCCTTGAGTTGGAAACAGTTTGCATTTACACCTGTAAATTTATTCATTCTTTTAATTTATGTAAGGGTTTTTTTGTACTCACCTCTTTAAGATGACAAATTTTGGTTTTCTATTGTGAGAACATTAGGTACCAGCAACATGTCATTGTGTAAGGAGAATTAAAGTGCTGCAGTACATGGGGAGAAAAAAAAGATTGCAAAAGTGACTTTGCTTTGAGAAGAGAGCCCCACAGCACATGTCCTAGAATGGTGGTAGCCTAGAGAGTTTGTTTGGTGGGGCTGGGTTCAGAGTGCTCAGTGATCCAAGCACTTGACTTCTACAGCCAAGAGAGGGAGAAGCCTGGCTCTTGCTCCAGCTGGCAGCAGAACCTGGTGGCGGTGGTTTTAGGTACATGCAGAACGCAAGAATTGTGGGATGAAGAAGGCTTCCACCCACGTTCCAGAAGAAGGCCTGGGGACCCAAGCAGTGTGCCCCTCTGATAGGGCAGCATGTGAAGCTGTGTGTGTGAAGCTGAAGGTTCAGGGGAGACTTTGGAAGGTGAAGAATTCATGAGTGTGGATCAACTGAGGAGAGCGTCAGGGAGGGGTCAGACCAGACCCAATAGAGAAGCCATTGCAGCTACAACCTCCAGAAGGGCCCTGGGGGTGGAGCCTCCCAAGCTCTTTAGAGTTCATATCTTCTTTTTAAAAAATCTTTATTTATTCACTTGGTACAAGGTCTCACTATGCAGCTTGGACTCATAGTGATCCTCCTGTCTCAGCCTCTCCAGTGCTGGGATTACAGGCATGTGCCACCATGCACAGTTCTGGGACTGGCATGGTGTGCAGTGCTGGGGATTGAAAGCAGGTCCTTTCACTTGCCAGGTAAGCACTTAGACTCCTGAGCTATCTCCCCAGCCCTAGTGTTTATATCTTGTCGTGAGTTGCACCAGATGCTGCATATGTAACTACAGAACTTATATTTGTCCTGCTGGATTTTGGACCTACTTTGGTCCCATTCCCTTCTATTCCCTATTCGTACTTTTTGGTTTTGGTTTTGGCTTTTTCCCCCCTATTTGTACTTTTTGGAATTAGAATGTTTCTCTTGTGCCCTTGGATATTGGAAATGTTTAACTTTCTTTTCATTTGTATAGTGGCTCACAGCTAAGAGTTTGCCTTAAATTTCAGAGAACTGGACTTTTCAGCAATGCTGAAATTGTTGGAACTTTGGCTATTCTTACACACTAACTGAATTTTGCATAAATGGGTGTACCTGAGTCACTTGGGGACCAGGAACAGATTGCTACAGTTTATATCTAGATGTCCCCGCAAAGCCTCATGCATTCATAGGTGGAGCTTTGGGGAGGTGACAGGATCATGGGGGCATGGTAGTCATCACTGGATTAATTCACTGATGGGTTTAGACTACTGGGTGTAATGTTAGGAGGTAAAGATGGGTGGGAAGAGGTGAGTCACTGGGGGTGTGGCCCCTTGGGTGGGGGAGACAAAGATCCATCCTCTTCCCTTGATCCCTCTCTGCTTCTCACTACCCTGTCATGAATCGTTTCTCCTACACCACATCACCTTTCCTTGGAGCCAGCCAACTATGGACTGAAACCTCTACAAATTATAAGCAAAATAAACCATTCCTCCATGAAGTTGTGGGTGTTGGGTATTTTGTCCCAGCAATAAGAAAGTAACTAACATAGTTTGGGTGATTTTTTCTTTCTTTGTCTAATTTTTAGAGACAGGGTCTCACTCTGTTGTGCAGGCTGGCCTTGGACTCATAGCAATCCTGCTTCAGGTTCCTGAATGCTGGGATTGCAGGCATGTGCCTACCTACCAATAAAGAAGCTCACTTTAATATTAAGATATAGGTGAGGCTGGGGAGATGGCTCAGTAGAATAAGCGCTTGCCTGGCAAGTGCAAGGACCTGAGTTCAATCCCCAGTTTTGCAAAAAAGATTAAAATACAAGGCAAGTGGGCTGCAAGTATAGCTCAATGGTAGAGCACATGCTTAGCATTCATAAAGCCCTGGGTTCAAATTCTATCATCTCACAAACACAAAGATACAGATCAGTGAAAAATAAAGTAAAGAAAGGTACAGTGCTACTCATGAGAAAGTTTAAATTATGATAAAGATGTTAAATTTTTGACAAAGTTCTGTCCCAATAAACCCACCTTAAATTCAAAATATCTTAAATCAGGGCCAGGGAGATAGCTCAGCAGAATAAGCACCTGCTCTAGCAAGCACAGGGACCAGAATTCATACTGGCCCCACATGCTATGCCAGCCCCACCCCCAGGGCATCCTGAGCCAGCCAAATAAGTCTAGGCGTAGTGGCACACACCCGTAATCCCAGCACTGGGGAGGCTGAGAACAGGAGGATCACCACAAGTCCAACTTTTGTAGTGAGACCCTGTACAAAATACAAAAAATGAAAAAAATAAAAAACCTGAGACCAAAATATCATAAATTCAAAATGCATTTAATGTCTGGCACACGCCTGTCATCCTAGCACTCCAGAGGCTGAGCGGGTAGAACTGCTGCAAGTTCCAGGCCAGCCTGGGTTGCACAGCGAGACCCTGGCTAAAGAAAAAAAATGAAGTTAAACATTTTATTAAATCTTTAAGAAACATGTGCAGTAAATTAACTCATAATGTTCATAGGCTTGACCACAATTAAATAAACAAAACTTTACATATAAAAATTGCATTTTTAGGGGCTGGTGAGATGGCGCAGTGGTCTAAAGCACCTACTTAGAACAAGCTGAGCTACACAAAGCACAGGGACCGCGGTTCAATCCCCAGCACCACATGCCAGCCAGCCAGCCCCACCCCCTGGTGGGCTGAGCTGGCCACACACACACAAAATAAATAAATAAATATTTTAAAAAATTGTATTTTTAATAAGACACATATGTAGAATCAAGAGCCTAGGGGTCAGGGAGACGGCTCAGTGGAATAAGCACTTCCCTAGCAAGCGTAAGGGCCTGAATTCAATCCCCAGTTCCACAAAGAAAAAAAAAAGAATCAAGAGCCTAAACTTTGAGCTAATAATTCTATTCCAAGGGCTCTAGCCCAAAGAAATACAAAAATTTGTAAATCGTTTTTGCACAAAAATGTTCATTATCACATCCTTCTGCACAGTGAAGAAGAGATTCTGCATGAATTTGAAGGAAACCAAGGCTCCACCACAGCAAAGCCTGTTTTAGTTGTTTTGAGATAGGATCTTGCTACATAGTCCAGGATGGCCTCAAATTTCACCAATCCTCCTGCCTCAGCCTTCTGAGTGCTTTGCTGAAAGGCATGCGAAGTCACATCCAGCAGAGCCTCATTTATTCAACAGGTCTCTCTGAACACCTGGTACACTCTCTGTGGCTCCTGTCCTTCTCTACCCCCTGCTCCTGCTGAAGTGCCCACTTCTTCTCAGCTCTACTGCAGTGGGGGCTCAGCCATGAGCCCCAAGGTCCTTCAGGCTCTTGCCTTCTCAACTGTTCCTGGCTCTCCCAGACCTTTCACTCTATAAACCGTACCTCCAACAACCTCCTGCAAAGCACCCATCTTGGGTGTCCCTGGGTCTCCCACCAGTGCCTCCACTGATCCCCTTTTATGGTCCTCCCTACAGGGCTTTTACACACCAGCATGGAAAGCTAGTGCTATGGTTGACTAATGGCTACCCCTTCAAGGACCTATTGGGAGTTAATCCACAGTGCCTCAGCTAAGCAATATAGAGTCTGGCTTGTAACACACACCTGTACCAGTACTCAGGAGGCAGAGGCAGGAGGATCACCAATGCTAGCTTGGGCTACACAGTAAGTTCAAGGCCAGCCTGGACTATATATCAAAACCCTATCTAGGGGCTGGGGAGATAGCTCACTTGAATAAGTGTTTGCCTGGCAAGCACAGTGGCCTGAGTTCAATCCCTGGCTCTGCAAAAAAAAAAAAAAAAAAACCCTATCTCAAAAAACAAAAAAGCCCCACTGGCCCCACCTCCAGGCATGCTGAGCCAGCCACCAAGACCAGGCACGGTGGTACATGCCTGTAATCCCAGCACTGGAGTGGCTGAAACAGGAGGATCACTACAAGTCTGAGCTGCATAGTGAGACCCTGTAACAAATACATTTAAAAAAAAAAAAAAGAACAAGAGTGTCAGGAAGGCTGTCACTGTCCTCTGGCTATGTGTTCTTGGAGCCCAACACAATGTCTAGCACACAGTAGACACGGTAACGATGCTTTCTGTAATTACTACTAGGGGTGAGCTCACACTGAGTTCTACACAGAGTAGCTCCTCAACAAATGTGTGCCAGATGATGAAGTGGTCCTAGTCCTGCGTGGAAGTCCTTAAACCACTCCTTATGAAGCCAGAAAGGTTGGGGGTTTTTTTCTTTTTTAAGAAATACAAGCCGGGCTAGTGAGATGGCTCAGTGGTCTAGAGCACCTACTTGGAACAAGCTTAGCAAAGCATCAGGGACCGCGGTTCAATCCCCCAGCACCACATGCCAGCCAGCCCCGCCCCCTGGTGGGCTGAGCTGGCCACACACACACCTCTCTCTCTCTCTCTCTCTCTCTCTCTCTCTCTCAAATAAAAAAAATAAAAAAAAAAAAAGAAATACAAGCCTTTTTCCACCATCTTTCCGTGCCGCCATAATGGTGCGCATGAATGTCCTGGCTGATGCTCTCAAGAGCATCAACAATGCCGAAAAGAGAGGCAAACGCCAGGTCCTCATTAGGCCGCGCTCCAAAGTCATTGTCTGTTTTCTAATTGTGATGATGAAGCATGGTTACATTGGTGAATTTGAAATCATTGATGATCACAGGGCTGGAAAAATTGTTGTCAACCTCAAAGGCAGGTTAAACGAGTGTGGTGTGATCAGCCCCAGGTTTGATATACAGCTGGAAGACCTGGAAAAATGGCAGAATAACCTGCTCCTTTCTAGTCAGTTTGGTTTCATTGTATTGACGACCTCAGCTGGCATCATGGATCATGAAGAAGCATGACAAAAACACACAGGAGGAAAAATCCCTGGGATTCTTTTTCTAAGGATGTAAAACATACAAATAGAATGCCTCAGTGGACTCTGGTGCTTCCAAAAAAAAAGAAAGAAAGAAAAAAGAAAAACAAGTGCAATATAGACCTTATTTGGAATTCCTGTAAGTTCACATCCTCCTGTACTTTCGCAGGTTATAATACTTCTGCTCATTCCAATCTACACCAGCTTTCTCAGCACACCTCACAGTTGAAGTAAGACTGAACAACTTTGGCCTGAACTTGGACAAATTGCATAACAAACAGATTACAAAGAATTCTCTCTCATGTGTTCTAGATGCTAGGAAGACATCCAGCACATCGGAGCAAGCAGCTGCTCAAGAGAGAGACATCAGACTCTGCTCCGTGAGCTAAAGAAAACAACCATGCCTCACAGCAGCCGGCAGGGGTAGCTCAATGGGTAGAGGGCTTTCCTGGCACATGGAGGCTCTGGTGCCATCACAGGGTTGGGTGATCTTTGGATAAATAATTTTGAGGGGTTTCATGGGGTTTGTGTGTGTGTTTGTTTGCTTGTTTGTTTGTTTTTGGAGACAGGGTCTCTGTGTATAATTCAGAGTGACCTTGAACTCACTGTGCAACCCAGGCTGACCTTGAACCTGCGGTTTCAGCCTCTCAAGTGCTGGAATTACAGGCACACACCAACATGTAGGGCCCAGACAACCAATTACATCCCACTAAAAAGAAAAAAGAATGCCATTGGAACTCTGATACAATTCTTTCTCACCATCTACAGTTTTTATACTTGGAGACAAAGGTCTTTGGGGCTTATCTAGTCACAGATTTTCATTATGTATCATCCTATTCATTTTCCATACATTCCTGCAAATACAATCTTTTCTTCAATGCCAAATCATACTGAAAGTATTGCGAAGCCTTGCAAATGGAACATGAGTGCAAAGACCTCAATTAAAGTGACAACAGTGTCATGGCTATGAGCAGATTCCTCCAACTCCATCATAGCTGTGATCACAAGACACCACTGTGAGATCCCATCAACTGTGAAAGCCGCCTTGATTTCAGAGAGGTTCAGGTTGGGTAGGTGGCAGAGAAAGCCTCAGAAGCCATGAAACATGGGACTTGGTCCCTGTAGGAGTCATCTTTCTGCTGTTAGGACAAAACAACTATCTATACTACTCGAGAAGGGTTCCTGGTCACAGAGGCTTTTGTATGCAGTCGGCTGGCTCCAAGGCAAGAGCATCATGGCAAATGCATATGGCGGGGGACTGCTGCTCAGCGTGTGGAAGCCAGGAACCAAGAAGAAAGGGACAGAGCCAGAGGGAAGAGAAGGATCGGAGGATAAATTCTGTCCCTCAAAGTCATACCTCCAGTGTCCTACTTCCTCCAACTGAGCCCACCTGCTAACAGTCCAACTATAAACTCATCAACCTGTTAACCCAGGGCAAGGTTGGTACCCTCAATATATAAGTCTTTGAGGAACACCACATATTTAAATTATAGCACACAATGGAGTACTATGCTGGCATAGAGAAGGATGAACCTTGAGTCATTTGTAGAGAAAGAGGCACCTCCAGACCAGGGTGTTGTGAATTAAATCAGACCAACAAGCTTAAGTATGGTGTGTTTTCTCTTAAATAAGAAACCCAAGTTGTAAATAAAGAGCAAAATAAAAGTTAGATACTAGGAAATAGGGGGCTTGGTCTTTTGCAAAAGGGAAGGAGACCAACAGATGGAGGGAGTGTGGGGAAGAGGAGGGAAAAAGGAATTGGGATGTGTCACATGCAACCAACTCCACATAGGAATGTAACCACTGGGTACTGCACACAGGAACTAATAAATATAAAAATTAAAAATAAAAACAACCCCTAGGCATCCATAAAGCTTGATTTGGCCTAAGTCTCACAGCTCGAGGGCTGTTCCTTCCCACTAGGGAGGGGTGGGAGAAGACAAGGAGGAACAAGCCAGGAAGACAATATTAAAAGTCCAGTAACACACTATTTCAAATTCATCTTGATGTGGGGTGGGGAGATGGCTGGGTAGAATAAGTGCTTACCTGGCAAGTGCAAGGGCCTGAGTTCAATCCCTGGATCCACAAAAAAAAAAATCAAATTCATCTTGAGCAAGTCAGATTGCAAACTACATTATTAAAAAATTACTCATAAACCAGGTGTAGTGGTGCACACCTGTCATCCCAGCAGGCAGGGGCTGAAGCAAAAGTGTCACTGGGAGTTCGAGACTAGCCTGGGCTACACAGTGAGCCTGTGTCACAAAATAGTTATAGATAGATAGATAGATAGATGATAGATAGATAGATAGATAGATAGATAGATAGATAGATTTTTAAAAACAGATAAAACACTGTCCTGGTTGTTAAGCTCGCTGGACATAGGACTCACAGCAACACACTACCTATACCTTCTGTCTTTATCCCTGGGCCTCTAGGGTACAGGAGAAACCCTCCCCTACATTTACACAGTAAGACCTCTCCTTCTGACCGTATGGCCAAAGTCCCCAGCAGCGCAGAATAATAAATTAATGACAGAGCCAGACTGCAAGACATTTGGGGTCATAGTACATAAAACAGTGTTCCCATTCCACACAGCGTAAATTGGGTCTAGGTCACCTTCCATGAGTGGGTTTCGAATTCTCAATTAATGCTTTTATTATCTCCATAAAGCTCCAAGCTAACGAATCCCTCCAGGAATTATTCCAGCCCTATTCAGAGAAAAACCCAATCTGAGCAGGAGAGTCCAGATTCCTGTGGCCCAAGGGATGGACTAGGTAGGCAACAATGAATAGTCCTGTAATAAGCTACCTACATGTGCTGTGTGGCTACAATGACTTAGAAACACTTTTCAACTAATGCTCTAGAAGGAAAAGAAGACAGATTAGCTCAAAGGTTTTCAGCACAATTGACGGCTAAGGAGAAATCTGTCATTTTCTAGATGAGAAGAAGGAAAAGGTTGTGGTCTGTAGACAATTATTTTGGTACCTCAGAGGTGCCTAGCATGACACTTCCGCACATCCTGGTGGCCTTCAGAGTGAGCACAGATTTGTGACACACTCTTCTCTCCAGTCTCCTATTCTCATGCAAATCAACCTGTCGTCTTCTTTCTCTTCCATCTTATTTGGAAACATAAAAAGCCCTAACCAAAAAAAAAAAGAAAAGCCTTAACCTCAGAGGGGTAGAGGAGAGATAGCCTCTCCTACCTTTTCTATTACTAATTCCTGCTCTGAACTCAACACTAAAGCTGCGGCCTAGAAAAGTCCTGCAGCTGGAGGCCCCAGCCCCACCCGGAAGCCCACGGCAGTTCACATTCATACATCGAGATTAATGTGCAGAACGCTGGCCCAGACTCCTCAGTTCTGTTTCTGGCTCTGCTAAGCATTTCTTTCCAAACGCAGATTTTTCCCTCAGTAAAGACAGTGATACCTCCCAAGCCAGCCGGAACAGTCACTCAGAAAGTAAGCCAGATCTCTCCAACACAAAAGAAGTTAGGAGGTGAATCTGCTAAATGCAGGACAAGATACAGCCAGAGAATCATTCATTCTTTAAACAAATACTTACTAATGACCTACTTTGTGTCCTGTAGGAAATACACAATTCCTGCACTCAAGAAATAGAATCTAGAGTCAGGCTCAGGTTGCTGTGGTTTGATCCCCACAACTCAAACCAGCCAAATCTGCCCTGAAGGCATTCGGAGAAAAAAAAAAA
>NW_004524784.1:2864361-2865718 GCF_000260255.1 Octodon degus
AAATTAAGGGGCCGGGGAGATGGATCAGTGGAATAAGCACTTCCCTGGCAAGTGAAAGGACCTGAGTTCAATCCCCAGTTCCGCCAAAAAAAAAAAATAAATTAAATAAATTAAATTAAAATTTGAAAACCCAGCAGAAACCACTCCCCCAGTAAGGAAAAGGGCATCGGGACCCTCTGTGGCCAAAGGGCACTGGGACCCTCCCATGCCTCTCCCAGGTTGTGCGGAGGCCTTGCAACACTCTGCCTGGCCCAGCGTCTCCCCACCGAGCCCTGGTGCCAGTGGAGAAAGTGGCATACACTTTGCACAGTGAGGTCCCGAGAAACTGCACACAGTAGACACTTGCAAAATCCAAGTCCAGCTTGTGCTTAGATTCAACCATTTTAAATGCTTCTTTGCAGCCTGCTGGCCACTGGCTTAGATTTAAAACTCCTACTTTTCTGCTAAGAACCAGGAACTCATTAGCATCCATCGTCTCCTCCTCCAGTCCCACAGTCTGAGAAAGGGCCTCTGGGTCCCCACTAAAATAACTCACAGTCTGCGTGCCCAGGAAGAGGTCTTTGCTGAAATTTGGCTCAGATGTGTATGTATTACCCTCCCCTTTTCTCAGTTAAAAATCCTATCATAAATGCATATTCCTTAGACGAGGAAACAGGCGTCCTCTCCTTGCTGGGTTGGGTGGAATTTGGGGGAAGGAAAGCAAAGTGACCTTAAGTGATCGGAAATGACCTGACCTGACCTGATAGCACCCCTAGGGCTGGGGCTGGTGCCTTCCCTCAACAAGCCAGATCCAAGTAGGTCGGCTGGGGCTGGAAAGGGCCATAAGATCAGGTTTCTAGGTCGTGTTCTATTGCTTTTCATTTTTTCTATTCAGTGTTTTGAAATGAACATTTCTGAGTACAAGGAAACTTTGTTGATTTGTCTTAGAATTCCAATAATCCCCAAGGTGATGACGGAGGTAGTTTATTCTGAAATCCCTTCTTGCAACAAATATTTGCTTAAGGGCTCACAGCCTACAAGCTTTCATCAACTTTCCTTTCTCCTCAGCTACTTGGAGCCCAGACCATTGCTAAAATATAGGCGTGGAGACATGTGACGTCATAGTCTAGCACCACACACAGGTGCGCCTGAGTGGAACCAGCTTCCAGGCCTCCGGCTTCCCGGTGTGCTTTGCGCGGTCCCATGGCTTCCTTCCCGGGCAGGAAAGCCAAGAAAACCTGGACTACAGAAAGGAGAGGCGGCTACAGAAAGGAGAGGCGGCTACAGAGGTCTAGTCTCCCTGATGAGAACATTCTGATCTCTAAAAGCAGTGGGCCAGCCAAAATAAAAACTACTGATTACAGCTTAAGATTTTTTT
>NW_004524784.1:2866003-2867924 GCF_000260255.1 Octodon degus
GGCTGTGAAGTCTCCGATCAAGGCCCATAGACTTGGCATCTGAGGGCCAACTTCCTGGTTTATGAAGAGCACCTTCTTGCTGTGTCCTCATGTGGTGACATCTTTTCCTAGGGCACTAATCCTATTTATGAGGGCTCCACCCTTATGGCCTGCTGACTTCTCAGAAGCCCCGCCTCCTTTCATCATTGCTCACGTGTGACTGAGACCACGGCAGTAGCCTGAAGAACTCATGGAAACTCTACACACTGGCCCAGGGATTTGAGGTACCAGGCAGAAGCTGGCTTCTAGCTAAGGGCAAATAAGACCCTGATGCTTCGCTGTGGGCCCATTCCTGTCCCTGAGACCTGCACTGTGTGGGTCCCAAATATTGTTGTGCTACAGCCAGGGCCACATCCCCACAGGCAGCCTTGTCTCTGCCAGGAAACTCAGGGCAAAAAGGGAGGTTGAGGCATCCACCCCACTGGTAATATTCTTTTCTGGGGGTGTGGGGGGTGCCTGTGTAGTTCAGGCTGGCCTGGAACGCACTGTGTAGCCCAGGTTGGCCCCTAAGGGTGATCCTCCTGCCTCAGCCTCCCAAATGCTGGGATTACCCCAAAGGTAGAATTCTATACTTGATCCTAGACAGTATTGCTCCTCTGTGCCCAGCTACCTGGGAAGTGAAAGCAAGCATATCAGTTGAGACCAGGAGGAGCTCGAGGTCAGCCTGCGCAACACAGCAAGACCCCAAGCTGTTTCAGTTCCTTGTGGCTCATTCCTTGCCAACCGTGGTGGCATTAACAGCTTCCATTTCTGCCTCAAGGAAAGAAGAAACAGCCATTGGGGGCTGTCAGTATTTCCATCAGCTGGAGCCCTGCTGCTGAAAGGATGAGATGAACAAATGGGGAGAAAAAATGTCTAGAAAACAAATGAAGGTTACTATGTTGCATAGTTTTAACAAAAATAGAACAATGCTCTCTGTTAAACACATACTTGTTTTTTGGAACTGGGAATCAAACATAAGGAAGGACCTTGCACTTACAACTAGGAATCGAACTCGCGACCTTGCAATTGCCAGGCAGGTACTATGCCACTGAGCTAAATCTCTGGCCCCCAAACATGTGTTTCAAATCAACTCTGAAGTTATTCAGGTTTCCCTCAAGGGAGAACAGTGTGGACTGGAACAGAGACTAGTTTACACAATGACCTGCAGCTGGTGAATGCCCACTTCTGCCCAGATGATACAAGATCTGTCATTTACCCCTACCCAGACAGTGAAAGAAAAAAAAAAAAAAAAGATCAACCTAAATTCCATGTCCTGGGTTGGATTCTAAAGATGATTTTGTCCAGGTTGAATCCAAGCTGGTCTGGAACTCATTGCAGTCCTCCTGCCTCAGCCTCTGGCTGGGCGACAGGCATGCATCGCCACACCAGGCTTTTATTGTGAGACAGGGTCATACTGTACTTCCCAAGCTGGCCCCACGATCTTGGGTTCAAGAGATTCAGCCTCCTGAGTAGCTAGGACTACCTGCTGACAAAAGCCACACCCAGCTTTCCTTCAATTTAACCCACCGGAATCAAAACAATAAGGGTTTCGTGAGCATGTTTGGGGGTTAGCTTCCTCCTTTAGGAGGTCACCCAGGGTGACAGGGACAGACGGCCTTTGGGAGATGGCTTCTCAATGGCATAAAAGAAAATAAGACAGTCACACCACCTGTTTTTTTGTTTTGGCAGAACCAGCGATTGAACTCAGGCCCTTGTACTTGCCAGGCAAGTGCCTATTCTACTGAGCCATCTCCCCGGCCCCCACACCAACTTCTCAGCAGACAGACCATGTGTTTCCAACAGGTCTCCAAAGGAGATAGCTAGGGAGATAGCTCAGTAAAGTAAGCACTTGCCTGGCAAGTGCAGGGTCCTGAGTTCAATCCCTGTTACCACAAAAAAA
>NW_004524784.1:2868024-2869949 GCF_000260255.1 Octodon degus
CTCTCTCTCTCTCTCTCTCTCTCTCTCTCTCTCTCCAGTGTTGGAGATTAAACCCAGCTTTGCACGTGCTAGGCAAGCACTCTACCACTAAGCTACCTACCCATCCAGCCTCAGAGTATTCTTATTTTGTTTTGTTTTAATTTGTTCTGTTTTGTTTGAGATAGGGTCTTGCTGTGCAGTTCAGGGCCAGCCTCTAACTCACTATGTAGCTCTGGGTGGCTTCAAGCTCACAAAGACCCTCCTGCCTCAGCCTCCCAGGTGCTAGAATTACAGGTGAGCACCACCACACTGGGTACTCTTCTACACATTTTTAACTCAGTCGAGAATGTCTTCACTATAGAAACAGCACTGTGTAATACTGACAGAGACAGACACACACAAACATACAGGGCACATGACACACAGACACTGATTTCACCCCAGTAAAGGCCTCCCAGCACACAGAGCTCATCATCATCTGTTTTGTGTTGTAACAAAATCCTGGTGCTGCTCCCTTATGAAGAGAAGTTTTATTTGGGCTCACAGCTTTGGAAGCTGAAGTCTCCACTTTGGGCCACATCTGTCAGAGACTGGCTTTACCTGTACTCCATGGGCTGACAGGGTCCCATGGTGAAGGAATGTAGAGTGTAAGAAACACATTCAGAGGACCCAGTGTGGTAAGGCACATCTGTAATCCCAGCACGCAGGAGGTGAGGCAGGAGGATCGCTGTGAGTTCAAGGCCAGCCTGCACTACATAGTGAGACCCTGTCTCAAAAAAAAAAAAAAAAAGTTTGTTCAAACAGTGTTCTTTGCTTTATAAGAACTCACTCTTTCCAACATCGCCCACCCCTCTCTTGCACCGGGAATTGGAGCCAGGATCTTTGTCCTGGGCTATATATATCCCCAGCCCCTCTTCTATTTTTTATCTTAAAACAGGCCATGCTAATCTGATAAATTGCCCTAAGGGACGCCATCTTTAACATAAAGAACAGACTCGGTGAGTAGCTTGCGAAAGCTCACTGCTTCCAGCAACACTTGGGTCCTCTGTGGGTGCGAAGCGGCAGAGGTCCCAGGCACCTCGTGGGAGAGCCCCGTGCGCATGCGTGGCTGCGGCCGTGCCAGCGCCTGGAGCGCTGGGCGCGCCCAGGAGCCGGGAGGAAAACCTGAGCACTACACATCTTGGCGCAGAAGTGGAACAGATTGAAACAATCTATAAAAAGACTGAGAAGCAGCAAGGAAGTGGAGGCGGGAGAGGATGAAGGCCAACATCTTATGGGAGAAGCTAAGTGTCGTAATGTGGAAAGAGACTGCACCAGCAGTTGTGATCCTTGCCACCAGATGCTGTGAGGTTTAGAAGTTACCAGCTCTGTGGCAGGGTTGAAATCCATGTGTGCAGCCTGGCGTGAAGTTAGTTGTTCCCTCTGACGTGGGAACAAAGTTGGGGGCATGCTGATGTAAAAACTTCCCGGTTTACAGACATATCTTGTGAAGTTGTCACTACTGTAATCTATTATAAAATAGTACTTCACATTGTTGAAGGAAGCAAAATTTCAGGGAAATGATTATCAATTTGTCATTTCTTGCCAAGTGCTCTGGTACACACCTGTAGTGCTCAGGAGGCTGAGGCAGGAGGCACTTAAGCCGCCGAGCTCTCTCCCTGGCCCACCATTATTAATAGGGAGAAGTTAATTCTACTTTTTTTTTTTTTTTTTTTTTGGTGGTGGTACCAGGGATCAAACTCAGGACCTTGCACTTGCCAGGCAAGCACTTATTCCACTAAACTATCTCGCCAGCCCTACCTAATTCTACTTTTTAAAGCAGGTTAAAGAATGCTTTCATTGGGGCTGGTGAGATGGCTCAGTGGTCTAAAGCACCTATTTAGAACAAGCTTAGCAAAGCACAGGGACCGCGGGTCAGTCCCCCAGCACCACATGCCAGCCAGCCC
>NW_004524784.1:2871251-2881060 GCF_000260255.1 Octodon degus
AGCTACATCCCAGGGCCTAGGAGGCTGAAGCGGGAGGATCCCCACAAGTTCAAGGCTGCCCTCCACTGCATAATGAGTCTTTCAGTCTGAACTTCACAATGAGATCCTGTCTCCAAAACAAAGGGAGAAAAAAAAAAAACTAACTTCTTATTTGTGAAGCTGCATGTAAAAGGTGCTCAGAACAAAACAAACAGGCTTCCGACGCCACTGTTGTCTTCCACTTTAAACATGTATACTCTGTCTCAATAGTTTATTTTACACTTAAGATATGCTCTGAGTGTGTTACCAAGAGAATTTTAAAACCTAACGTTACGCTAAATTTGCTGGGTGACTAACCCTTTAAACTTTACAATGGATCGTGGGTAAAATGGTGAATTATCCTGAGCCAAGTACAGTGATGTGTACCTATAATCCCAGCGCCAGAGAAGCTGAAACAGGAGAATCACTATGAGTCAGAGCTGCATAATGAGACCCTGTACCAGATATATAAAAAAAGAAAGAAAAAACCTAGTCCCAGCTGGATGTGATGACACATAGCTGTCATCCCAGGGCCTAGGAGGCTACTTGGGAGGCTGAGGCAGGAGGACTGCTGGGCCCAGGGCTCAGAAGCCAGCCACAAATACCCCATCTCAAAAAAATTAGTCCTCAGTGCTTTCCTACACACACATGCACGTGTGCACACACACACGCGGCTCAAACCCGGGGTTCATGCATTAGGCAAGCCTTCTGCCACTGAAACAAACCCAGCCCCCAACCCCGTGCTGCTTTTATAAAACTCAGGCTTTCGTGAGGAAGTGGTTAATTAGAAGAACTTTTATAATTCAACAGGCCATTTACACGGCTTTGTGCGTCTGTTTTACGATCCCAAAACATGCTCCAAAGACACAGTGCGCATCTGATGCTCCTAAACCCTTCCTCTCTTCTCAGCCCTCATTTGCCCAGATCTAGGGTGAGGGGCTGCCGGTCTGTCCGATGGTTCTTATTAGCACATCGGCTGTTACTTCCCTGCTGTGACACATTCTGGGGTGATAGTTCGGGGACAGATTAAAGAAGCGCCGCAACCTAACATATTCCAGTGCGTAATCAGGGCAAGATTAACGGCTGCGCGGAATGAAAGCCATCTGGGGAAGCCGCTGGCTCGCTTTCTCCAGCGCATTTCGGAGCCCAATAAATTGTGAGCACCTCCGAGTCGCGTGAGGCAGGCGAAGGGGGACTTTTTGGCAGAATCTCTCTGGCCTTTAGGGCGCAGCCAGTGTCCATGAAGTCTGGGGTTGGGAGCAGGACAACACGGTCGACTAAAACTTGTAGTAAAATTCCTGTCAAGGGGAAGAGAAGTAGCTGCCGCACTTGTGTGGACCTCACAATCAAACGCAGTGGGCGGCGCGTGGAGCCCGGCTTGTGCCTAGTCCCAGCGCTCTGAGAGGCTGAGGCAGGAGGACTGCCAAGCCAAACCCAGCCTGGGCAATTTAGGGACATAGCAACGCTAGGCGTGTGTCAGGGAAAAGGTCCTGGGCTCAACCAGCCCAGGCGCAGCATAGGCAGGACCCTCTCCCAACCCCTAGTACCGTGGGGAGAGGGGAAGAAAAGCAGTCCCAGACAACATATTAAAAAAATTAACAGAGACCCAGTCCTAGCCCAGGTCCGGTGAGTGTGTGGAGAGCTTCCTGCTACCCTGCGCCTGCGGGACCAGTCCCAGCCCAGGCGCAGCATAGGCAGGACCCTCTCCCAACCCCTCGGGCCGCCCCCCACCACTCCACCTTACCTGCCCCACCCCTCCCGCCGAGTAGGAATTTCTGCCGAGTTCCAGGAACCCCCAGACCCTATCCTAGCCCAGGTCCGCAGCGGGAAGGAGCTGAGCACAGCAGCCAGACCTAAGCCAGACGCAGCTGGATAACTCCAAACTCTGTAGAGCTCCACCTGAACTTCAGTACGTGTGAAGGTTATAACTACAGCAAAGATCTACAACAAAGGGCAGAAGACAGTGCTACACAAAATGACGAGAAGGAACAAAACGCAACCTCAGAACCCAAGCCCACCCGTAACAAGTGCAGAGGACACTAACACAGAACAAATTGGAAATCACACAGCTGAAAGCAATGAATCAACCACTTCTGAAATAAAACAGCTGCAGAAAGATATAGAAGACCTCAGATTGGAAATGAAAAAAGAAATCCCTGAATTAATAACATCTGCACTAAAGAATCAAATGCAGAAACATATGGAAGAAACCCAGTGCCCACCCAGAACAAACGCAGAGGACACTAGCTCGGCTCAAATGCATGAATCAAGAGCGTCGATAGTAAATAAGCAGCAGCAGAAAGATATAGAAGAAATCAGAGCGCAATTCTTTTCTGAAATTAAAAAAGAACTCTCAGAACTCGTAGCAGATGAAGTAAAGAAGCAGCTACAGAAACATAAGCAGGAAACCCAATCTGAAAAAAACGCTGCAGTAAAAGAATTTTTAACTGCTTCTAAGGAAGATATTGATTAAAAAATACAGGAGATTAGAAAAATGACGGACTCCTTGAATGAGCAATACAGGAAAGAAATAGATCGCATGAAGCAGAGTCAAAGAGATATAGAGGAAATGAAACTCTCAATCACAAGCTTGCAAAACCGTTTAAGTGAATGTGAAGACAGAGTCTCAGATCTTGAAGATGCTGGTGTAGCTAGTGAAAAGGTTCAAAGTGCTGCCGGAAGTTCTCTATGACATCCCCACCCTGGAGACTGTCCTAATCAGTAATAATCAGGTTGGGTCTGTGAACCCTCAGAAGATGAAGATGATGGACAGGCTGACGACTCTGGACCTTCAGAATAACGACCTTCTCCAGGTTCCGCCTGAGCTTGGGAACTGCGTGAGCTTGAGAACACTGCTGCTTGATGGAAACCCCTTCCGCATTCCTCAAGCGGCCATACTCATGAGAGGAACAGCTGCTGTACTGGAGTACTTGAGAGACCGAATTCCTTCTTAGATGGGTGTATTTTCCAACTTGGGTCGGGTTACTTCGTAGAAGGCTGTTATTTTATTTTAATAGTGATTGCTGTAACTGGTCTCAGAGTTGCCCAGTGTCACCAGCCATTAGTGTAATTGGCCTGGGCCATGTTCGCTGCCACTAGTTGGTTTTTATTGGCAGTTGCTAACGTTTTTCTAAGACCTGCTGTGTCTGTACTGTGGGGATACCCACATGGAGTCGTGCAGAGATTGTGCGTGAGAATGTCCTCCCTCGGGCATCTCCTGCTCGTACTCATTCTGTTGGCATTCCAGACACTTGCTTTAAAAGTGAAATTGGGTTCAATATGATTTTTTGTGTGTGGCCTGCCATCCCCCGCAGGGCATGGCAGGCACAGCATGTGGTGCCGGGGAATCAAAACGTTGTCCGTGGTCCCTGCGCTTGCCTAAGCTTGCCTGAGCAGTCGCTTTAGACTGCTGAGCTATCTCTCTGGCCCATGATTTAATATTTTATAACACATTTTTTAGAATTGGATTTTTCCCCCTTGTTTTCTTTTTGTATTTTATATAATGTAACCAGTTGTTTTGGATATGGCTCGCCAATTTATACCTTTTGCTAGATGTAAGATAAAAACCAATTTTATTGAATGTTCTTAAACATTTTAAAAAAGTAAAACTTTTGTTACCCATAAAAAAAAAAAATTAACAGTGACTGTTGGGGTTGGAGAGCTAGCTCAGTATAATAAGCACTTTCCTGGCAAGCACAAGGGCCTGAGTTCAATCCCCAATAAAAAAAAAAAAAAAAAAAAAAAAACTGGTTTTTTTTCACTGCTACTGCAAACATGTCATTTGCTAACTAATATTTTTATGGTAAATTTACAGGTATTACAGTACATGAAATTTCCATACATATAATTTTTATTTGGTTATTTATGACTTCTCCCCTAAAACGAAAGATTACAAGGTTTAAGTAAAGACGGCATTTTTCCACAGTGAAATTTCATTCATCTCCACCAAGGGGTTAGAAAAAAAAAAAAAAAAACTAGTTTTAAAATAGCACCTTCAGGGCTGGTGAGATGGCTCAGTGGTCTAAAGCACCTACTTAGAACAAGCTTAGCAAAGCACATGGACCGCGGTTCAATCCCCTAGCACCACATGCCAGCCAGCCCTGCCCCCAGGTGGACTGAGCTGGCCACACACACACACACACACACACACACTAAATAAATAAATAAATAAAATACCACCTTCGGGGGCTGGAGAAATAGCTCAGTAGAATAAGCACCTGCCTGGTAAGCACAGGGTCCTGAGTCCAATCCCTGGTACCAAAAAAATAAAAATAAAAATAAAAAATAGCACCTTCAAAAAAAAATAGCACCTTCCTACATGGAGAACAATGTAATTCAAGGTTATCACTTACCTAGCTGTCTTTTCATTTATTTATTTGGTTTTTTGAGACAGGGTTTCACTGTGTGATTCAGACTATCCTTGAACTCTTTCTTTTCTTTCCTTTTCTTTTTGGTACTGGGAATCGAACTCAGGACCTTGAACTTACCAGGCTGGTGCTGTGTCACTGACCTAGATCCCTGGCACCCTTGAACTTATTCCCCAGGCTGGCCTGAGACTCGTGGCCGCCTTCTTGCCTCAGCCTCCAGAGTGCTGGGATGAGAGGAGTGTGCCATCACACAAGTTCAAACTTACCCTGGGGAATTTAGAGACTAGGCCTACTCTGACTCCCTTATCCTGCACCAGAGTGTCCTCCTCTGGAACAACTCCAGCCCTTTCCCAGAGTCAGCAGGCCCAGAACCTCTACTCCTCCTTTACCTTCCAAAGTCTTCATTGTTAATATGTATTCTTCTCCTGCAGCTACACTCTTCACAGTCAAAATGCTGCCAGTGAAACCTGCAGCTAAGGGCTGGCAAGATGGCTCAGTGGTCTAAAGCACCTCCTTGGAACAACAGGGACTGCGGTTCAATCCCCCAGCACCACATGCCAGCCAGCCCGCCCCCTGGTGGGCTGAGCTGGCCACACACACACACAAACACACACAATAAATAAATAAATGTTTAAAAAAAGAAAAAGAAACCTGCAGCTCTCCTGTCAATGCGATTAGCTGTGTCTTGGTGACCATTGTTTTTAATTTTACTGCTGGGGGTACCTTTACTGTTTTTCTTTTAAACTCAAGGATACTTATCATCCCCAGACTTTTACTTGTTTTGTTTGTTTATTTCTGAGACAAGTTTTCACTAAATTGCCCATGTTTGCCTCAAATTTGCAGTCCCCCCACCTCAACCTTCCAGGTAGCTGGATTACAGGTGTGCACTACCACACCTAGCTCTTCCATTCATGCAGAAGTCTCAGTTGGAAACAAGCAGAGAATGCACCCTGGAGTCATTGTTAAACCATTAACATCCATGGTTTAGGTATATTTAAAATTCACCAGTGTCTCTCTTTTTCTTTTTCTTTTTTTTTTTTTCCTGTCCTTTTCTTCATAAGGCCAATCTACTTTGCTTTGCTTTTCAGTTTTATTTTTCTATTTTTTTTTTCTAGTACCAGGGATCAAACTACAGACCTTGTGCTTGGTAGGCAGGCACTTAAGCCGCTAAGCTATCTCCTCAACTGCTCTAATTTTTTTTTTTTTAACAGGATCTCACTATGTAGCCCAGGCTGGTCTTCTTCCTACCTCACCCTGCTGAGTGCTGGGCTTACAGGCATACGCCACCATGCCCAGTCATTTTGGGGTTCTCTTGAGACACAATCTTGCAAATGGGTTTAGGCTGTTTGTTTTGTTTTGTTTTTGCAGAACCAGGGATTGAACTCAGGCTCTCGTGCTTGCCAGGGAAGTGCTTATTACACTGAGCCATCTCCCTGGACCTCGGTTTTGAACTCTCTATGTGCTTAGACAATCCAACTGCCTCAGGCTCCCAAGTGCTGGGATCACAGCGTTGTGCCACACCCAGCCCAGCCATTTGCTACTTTTCTATGTGAAAGTTTTGTTAGCTGTGAGGTCACCAAGCCTGGCTGTCTGGCTGCCTGGCTACCATTGCTCCTGGTCTTTCCCTCACCCCCGCCCTTGCCCTCGCCCTCGTCCTCGCCCTCTCTCTCTTTGCTACTCCATGATGTGTAAATACCACACTTTCTTTATCCATTCATCTATTGATGGACATATAGACTGCTTCCAAGACTTAACTGTTACGAGTTGTGTTGCTATAACATGGGTAGCCATGGATCACTGTAATCTGATGTCTTTGAATCTTTTAGGACGATTCTTAGAAGGAGAATAGCTGAGTCAAACAGAACCTCTAGCATTAGTTTTTTGAAGAAGCCCACACTGATTTCCATAGTGTACTACTTTACACTCCTACCAGCAGTGTAGAAGGGCTCCTCATCCCCCACGTCCTCACCAGCATTTGTTATTATTTGATTTCTTGAGGATGGCCATTCTTTCTAGGGTAAGACAAATCTCAGTGTTGTTATAATATCCATTTCTCTAATGGCCAGTGATGCTGAATGTTTCTTGACATATTTGTTGATCATTTGTACTTTTGAAAGGTATCTATTTTATTTGCCCATTTTTGGAGTGAGTCTTTTACTTTGAGAGGTCTAATTTTGTTCTTTTTGTTCTTTATATATTCTAAATACTGGTCCTCTAAGGAAAAGGCCAGCAAAATTTTTTTTCCGATTCCGTAGGTTTTCTTCACCCTGTTGGTTGCTTCCCTTTCTATTTAATTTGCTGCGATCAGCCAGGTGTGATGGTACTTGGGAGGCTGAAGCAGGAGGATTGTTGTGAGTTCAAGGCCAGCCTGGACTGTACAGCGAGACCCTGTCATAGGGAAAAAAAAAACATTTTGAGACAATTTGATGATTCTTGGTGTTATTTCTTGTGCACTTGGGATTCTGTCAGAAAGTCCCTGGGAAGTGACCCTTTGGTGTCAAGGGCTCAAAGCCCCCACAGAGCACATGGACTCTCAGAAGAAGCAGACAACTGTGAAGCTGCCCATCTGCACCTGCATAGGAGCCTCCCTCCCCACCTCTTGCCAGAGGGCCATCAAGCAACTCCCGCAGCCCCTGCTGACCTTGGGAAGAGGGTCTTCTGTCTGCTCCTAACCTTTACTCTATGCCACCTGCAGTAAACTTCTTTCTTTTTGCCAAAACTAATGCCCTGGCTTTGGTTCCTCCTACCTCAGGCCATGAACCCTAACTCCATATCCAACTATTTTTGGCTGAAACTCTACATGCAGAGGAGCTCACTGGTGAGCCTGGAAGAATTAGATGGACTAAGATGTTCCAGTTCTGCCCAGTGCAATGGTGCACGCTTATAATCCCAGCTACTCAGGAGACTGAAGAGGGACGATCGCCAAGCCTGAGGCCAGCCTGTGCAACTTGTCAAGACCCTACATCAGGGGCTGGTGAGATAGCTCAGTGGTCTAAAGCACCTACTTAGAACAAGCTTAGCACAGGGACCGCGGTACGGTTCAATCCCCCAGCACCACATGCCAGCCAGCCCTGCCCCCTGGTGGGCTGAGCTGGCCACACACACACACACACACACACACACACAATAAATGAAATAAATAAACTTAAAGAAAAAAAAAACACCCTACAATAAAATAAAAAGTCAAAAAAAGAGAATAAAAATAAACATAAAAGTCTAATAATAATTAAATAACAATTAAAAGGGCTGGGCGTACAGCCCAGTGGTAGCATAGGTGAGGCCAGAGGTTTAGTCCTCAATGCCAGGGAAAACACCCTCGTTCTCTGCTCAGGGCCTGGCCCAGCTAGCTGGTACTCACTCCCAGGTAAGAAAAGATGTGTTTTCTCACCAGGGAGAAATAAATCACAGCTGTCAGAGGGAAATTTAAACGCAGCAGTCCTACTAATGTCCAGAAACTACACGAGTAAGAATTGGCCAGCAGGCACATTTTCACTTCTATATGTGATGTAAATTGCCACTCTAAAACACTGAACAAAAAGCTTTTTGCTCAAAGTAGCTAGTTTTGTATGTTCGAAAAAGTTTCTTTTTTCAGGGCAAGATTTCTAAAGGTAAAAAATTGGTTTCTGTAGTGGTTGTAACAATTTGCATTCCTGACAGCAGGGCAGAAGGGCTCCTTTGGCCCCACAGCCTGATCAGCATTTGTTACTCGATTTCTTGAGAATGGCCACTCTTGGGGTAAGGTGTTGTTTTAACTTGCATTTCTCTAATGGCTAGCAAAGTGAGCATTCTTCATGTGTTTATTGGTCATTTGTACTTCTGAGAAGTGTTTATTCATTTGCCCATTTTTTATTAAGTTTTTTTTTTAATTTTGGGAGCTCTAATTTTTATTTCAGTTCTTTATATATTCTAGATATCAGTTCTCCAACAAAGAAATAGTTAGCAAAAACTTTTTCCTATGAGCTGTGGGAATCAAGGCTGCTTTTCCAGGCTTGGAAGCTTGGGGAAATTACTTAAGACCTCTGTGCAAGGGCTGGGGAGGTGGCTCAGTGGAATAAGCGCTTGCCTGGCAAGCACAAGGGCTGAGTTCAAGCCCCGGTTGGGGGGGAGGGGAATCCAAGGACAATGGGGACAAATCTTGAGGCCAGGAAGATGGCTTAGTGGAATAAGCGCTTCCCTGGCAAGTGCAAGGGCTTGAGTTCAATCCCCAGTTCCGCCAAGATAAATAAATAAATAACAAAATGCTCTTAAAAAAAAAAAGGAGGGGGCTGGTGAGATGGCTCAGTGGTCTAAAGCACCTACTTAGAACAAACTTAACAAAGCACAGGGACCACAGTTCAATCACCCAACACCACATGCCAGCCAGCCCCGCCCCCTGGTGGGCTGAGCTGGCCACACACACACACACAAATAAATTTAAAAAAAAAAAAAAAAGACCTCTGTGGCCCTCATCCCAGCAACTCAGGAGGCTGAGGCAGAGGGATGGCACATTTCAGGCCTGCCTGAGTGGCTCAGTGAGACCCTGTCTAAAAACAGAAAAGTAAAGCGATTTTGGCATTCATCTGCAATTCTAACACTGGGGAGGGTGAGCCAGGAGGATTTCAGTGAGTTGGAGGCCAGGCTGGACTACATAGTTAGTACAAGGCCAGCCTCAACTATAGAACAAGACCCTGTTTCAAGAAAAAATAAAAAAAAGAAAAAGAAAAAGGAAAAGCACAGTGCCAGCAAGAGAGTCCAGCAGACGAAAGCACCTGCTCTTTTTTTTTTTTTTTTTCTGTATTTTAGGGTAGGGTCTACAGGGTGTTCAAGTTCTCACTACTAGACTGGACTGGTAGTGATCTTCCTGTTTACAGACTCCCAAGAGCTGGGATTACAGGCACACACCACCACGCCCAGTCTCAATTGCTGTCACAGAGTGCCCCAGGGGCAGGGCTGACATGGCAGGCCTAGGGATCAAACACCCAGCCCTTGTGCCTGCTTGCAGGCGCTTTAATCTGCTGAGCTATTTGGCTGGCCCTGTTACTTGATTTCTTGAGGATAGCCACTCTTGGGGTAAGCTGTTTTAACTTGTATTTCTCTAATGGCTAACAAAGTTGAGCATTCTTCACATGTTTATTAGTCATTTGTACTTCTGAGAAGTATTTATTCATTTAATTTACCCATTTTTATTAAGTTTTTTTTTTTTTATTTTGGGAGCTCTAATTTTTATTTCAGTTCTTTATTCTAAATATCAGTCCTCCAACAAAGGAATAGTTAGCAACTTATTCCCACTTGGTAGCTTGTCTTTTCGCTCTGTTGGTTGATTCTTTTTCTGGATAGAAGTTGTTTTTTTTTTAATTATTATTTATTTATTTGTGTGTGTGTGTGTGTGTGTGTGTGTGGCCAGCTCAGCCCACCAGGGGGCGGGCTGGCTGGCATGTGGTGCTG
>NW_004524784.1:2881975-2884355 GCF_000260255.1 Octodon degus
TGGTGCTGGGGGATTGAACCGCGGTCCCTGATGCTTTGCTAAGCTTGTTCTAAGTAGGTGCTTTAGACCACTGAGCCATCTCTCCAGCCCCTGGTGCTGTGTTTTGTGGCCCTGGAGTTATGCTCAGTAAGTCCTTCCCTACACCTAGACTGCGAGGGCTTTACTTATTTTATTCCCAGCAGAGCAAGAGTTTAACACTTCGACTTGATTCATTCTGATTTCAGTGTAGTACATGGTAGGATATGAGTCCAGACTCAATTCTCTGCATGTGGATAGCTAATTTTGATCCTTCAGCTAGGACCCCACAGGCAGGGATAACGTAGGGACAGGCCCCTTAAGAACCAGAAGAAGCAGACCAGGGAGATGGCTCAGTAGAATAAGTGCTTCCCTGGCAAGCGTTAGGGCCTGAGTTCAATCCCGGTTCTGGAAAAAAAAAAAAAAAAAACCAGAAGAAGCTAACCTAGACTGTCTGCCATTAGCACAAAGGCCAGATTACTCAGAGATCAGCTAAATTCCCCTTGTATGAGCTGCTTCTAAAAGGACAGGCAAAAACAAGACTTTGCATGCTGCCTCCCAAGACTTTCATTACAGACCCCTAACAAGGAGTTGATGGCTACACAATCATACACAGTCTCCCAGGAAGGAGGAGACGCACAGCTTCCCATAGCCCCAGAACTCAGGACAGCTGCTCATGATCCGAGGCCCCCTGCTCTGTGGAGTGACTTTTCCTGCAAATAAACTGGCTTTTGCTGGACACTATTTTGGACTCTTCCTCTTTCTGTGGCTGAGAGAAACTAGCCCTCACAGCCCTATATGCTTGCCTCTACTTGCCCTAACTTTCACAAAGTTTTCCACCCTGTTGGAATGACCTTCCCTGTCTCTAGCCCAGAGGGGATGTCCCTAAGCTCCCTCACCACCTGAGCTCAACCGGAGTCCAACCTCAGCCCCCGCCACCAGCCAACTGCCCAGGGATGGGCATGAGCTGAGGCCACTTCTGCTTCTCTTGTGGTTCCTACAGATGCCAGTAACAGGACCGCACCTTCCCCTGGGGGCCAACTGTGCATTTCTCTTTCTTTCTGCAGCCCGCAAGCCTGCTCCTAAAAGTCAGGCCCTCCACACCAAGTTCCACTGGTGATATTTACTTCCTGTGATTCCAGCTCAACAGCCGCCTCTGCAAAGCGCGGGTGACCCTGTGGCCATCTTGTAAAGGAAGGTCCGTCACTCTGCAGCCCCTCCCCAACCCCAGCTTTAGGTGAGTTCTGAATCCCTTCCGCAGGTTCCCCACCCAGCACACAGCGCTCTCAGGAGCCCAAGCCTGCACCCGGCATCAGAGCACAAGCAAACTTATGCATTGCTCCTTTAATTTCATGAATGCCAGACTGACAAACAGAAAAATAGCAACTTCAGCCGGCACGTTGGCGTGTGGCTGGGGTAGCAGCTCCTCCAGAGGCTAAACAAGAGGATCCTTTCAGTTGAGGGCTTTAATGCCAGTGTGGACAACATAAAGGGCCTTGTCTCCAAACCAAAACCAAACAGAAATAAGGAAGGGAGGGAGAGACAAAGGGAAGGCAGGAAGGGAAGGAAGAAGGCTGAAACAGGAGGATCCAGTGGTCAACCCAAACCACATAAGAAACAGTGGCCAGGGAGATGGCTCAGTGGAATAAGTGCTTCCCTGGCAAGCACAAGGGCCTGAGTTCAATCACCGGTTCCACCAAATAAAAAGAAAAAGAAACAATCTGCAGAAAGAGCATAATGATACCTGTCCATCCTCCTAGCTACTTAGGAAGCTAAGACAGGAGGATTCTAAGTTCAAAGCCAGACTGGGCAGCTTAGCAATATCTATATTTGGAGAAAAAAAAAAAAAAAAGGTGGGCAACTTCCAAACAGTAAGTATAAGTGTAAATCATCATTTCTAATGACTGCATAGTGCTCCACCATAAGGATACAAATGGTTTATTTTCTCAATCAGTAGAAACTGTTCACTATTTTTTATGTTGACACCACCATGTGGGGTCAGAGATAAAGCACAGGATTTTGGTTCTTTTCTTGGTCTTGTCACTGACTTGGTGTACTTAGACCAGTCAAAATCTCCGCATGCGGTTAAAAAATCTACAACTAGGGTTATCCATAAAAAGACCCATTTTTTAAAAAAATTTATATATTTGGTACAGGGTTTCGATACACAGCTTGAAATCATAGTGATCCTCCTACCTTAGCCTCCCCAAGTGCTGGGATTACTGGCATATGCTATCACACCTTGTTTTGGTGGTGGGCTTAGAGGGCCTGGAGCAGGGCCAGCTCAGCATGTGGTATCAAGGTTCGAACCCTGTGCTTGCCAAGTAGGTCCTTAGACCACTGAGCTATCTGACCCCCACCAACC
>NW_004524784.1:2884829-2889111 GCF_000260255.1 Octodon degus
AAAAAAAAAAAGAAAAAAAAATCACCAAGTGGCCCAGGCTGGAGTGGAACTTGTGTTCCTCTTGCCTCCCAGCATTCAACAAAGGAAACCCAATTTGCATAGGAAAAAAATTCAGAACTAAAGACTGAGAGTTAAACAAAAATATTTTAAACATGTGAATTTATGTAGACAAAAGAACATTTTTTTTAGAAAAACCCAAGAGAGAAATTAACATATCATATTTGCAAAAGCAGAGGCCAGGGTAGCCGTGGATACTGTTTCCCTCTAAACCTAACAATACGTCTTGGAGGACTAGCACCTAATTTATAAGGTCTGCTGTGACTCCCAGCCCCAGACTGTCCTACCCGTTTCCATGGCGGGGGTCTTCGTCCTTCCCTGCTTACTGCCCTCCCTCCCACAGGCTGTAACTCCTGGGAGCAGAGCTGGCCCCTCCTCCACCCTCCAGCACTTACTTTTGGGGCAGCAGCACCTGCAGGGGGCCCGGGAAGATCTGGCAGGAGCTCTTGGTCTAGAGCTTTGAAGGTCAGCAGCCTCAGCAGCAGCCTGCTGCTCCCATTATGGGTACATATTTTGTGCCCCCAAGACAAGTCTCTGGGAATCCTTAAACTTTCGAACAGGTCACAGATAGCCACTTCAATTTAACAGTCTCTAAATAATCAAGCATTTGGAGTTTTGTTTCCTTTCCATGGGCTCGAAACCTAGCTCCCCAAAGTCCTCTTTTTTTCCCTATTTTTCACCAAATGACAGCTACAATGACTTCCAGAGTTTGGGCCAGTACACAAATCATCCAACCATGGAAATCTGCAATTCTGTGTATTTGGCAAACACGTGATACAATAAAACTTGAGGTCAGAGATTAAATTCTGTTTCGCAGCAAACAGAAATTGATTTGACAATATGCAACCCACAGTCTGCTTAGTACAGTACTTACAAATGGCAAATTTGGCTTCTGCTGTAAACATTTTTGTTCTTTTTAACATTTGGTCATAAAAGCAACAAAAATAATAATTGCATTTTGCCATAAAAATGATACAGACAAGTAGCAAATGCTTTTTCTTTCCTAACTGATATTAATAATTTTAAATTTTTTTGTTCTGTTTTACTTCTTGAGATAGGGTCTTACTATGTAATCCAAGCCAGCCTTGAACTCACTATGTAGCCCAGGCTAGCCTCAAACTCCCAGTGATCCTCCTGCCTCAGCCTCCTAAGTGCTGGGATTATAGGTGTGCACCACCATACGTGGCTAACATAATAATCTGTAACTCCTTAATCTGAAGTTGATTGACTTGCCTACACTAATATTAATACTAGCAATTTTCCCATATAATTCTTTTTGGAAAAAAAGGAAAGAAATTATAGTTCTTAATTCATTCCTTCCTTCACTTCTTTCTCTCCCTCCTTTCAGTAGATGCTTAGTGCCTACTACATGTCCCCCGCAGCAGGCATGGCATAAGCAATAGTGACCATAACGTAACCTGCTGATGTGGACGGACATATGCCAGAGACAGACAGCCTGCAGCTTTCAGGTCTTTCAAGGCCCTGCTTGGCTTGCGGGGGGTTTTGTTGCTGTTGCTCTATGTTTGCAGTGCTGGAGACTCCCAGGCTGGGGTGAGCCTGGCAGGTACTCTAGATCTGAGCTGTAGCCCCGCTCTATACATGACCTTGGTTTGGCCCACACAGTGTCTGTTGTAGCAGTTTCCAACCTTCTAAACCAGGATATGTAACATAAAATTCCCAGTTCTTGGTTACATGAGAAATTGGAGTTGCACCTAAATCGTGGAAGTGGCCCATTACAGCTGTGTGTAGATGTCCCTCCTGATCCCCATGTGATACGGCATTGATTTTTTTTCTTAATTTAGTACAGGGTCTGCAGGGTCTCACTATACAGATCAGACTCACAGTGATCCTCCTGTTTTCAGCCTCCCAAACCCTAGGATTACAGGCATGCGCCACCCAGCCCAGTCTCAGTCGCCAATCTCAGCATGCCCCGGATCGAATGCCAATCCCCGCATCTACCTGAGCAGGCACTCTAGTCCACTGAGCTACCTGGCCAGCCCTTGGAATTGATTCTTGGTGCAGTGTTAGGATCAAGTGCAGGAGGATTAAGGCTGTGAGTGCTGCCCATCCGAAGTAGACTGGATGGGAATGGGCTGTGGTCGTCCCTTGTTGCTTTGCTGCCTTCCACACACTGTGGACTGTTTCTCCTCTTTGGTGCCCCTCTACCATGCCACCCTGCCTTGAAGCCAGCCGCTTATGGACTGAAACCTCTACAAATTGTGAGTTAAGTAAACCATTTTTCCTTTAACTTTTTTTTTTACCACTGTGGAGGGCCAGACAGAACTGTACAGGAAGATCCTAATGCAAAATAAATAAATGAATAAAAATAAATACTCATGTGTGTTACACAGGTAGATAGTAGGTAGACAGATACAGACATTCACATTCCTTTCTTCAGCCCAAGAACATAAGGCATAAATGTAAGTGTTGTAAGTTTTTATGCTTTGTTTGTTTGTTTGTTTGTTTGTTTGAGACAGGGTCTCATTACATAGCTCAGGTTGATTTTGTACTTACTACTAAAAAAAAATTTTTTTTTTAAAAATATTTGGGGCCTGGGAGATGGCTCAGTGGAATAAGCGTTTCCCTGGTAAGTGCAAAGCCCTGAGTTCAATCCCTAGTTCCACAAAAAAAAAAAAAAAAGTACTTACTACTATAGCCCAGGTTCTCCTGGAACTCACAGTGAGCTTCCTGTCTCAGCCTCCCAAGTGCTGGCATTACAGGTGTGTGCCCCTGTGGCCAGCTAATCTTGCAGCTTTGAAGAAAGTAGAGTCTGAGAACTGACGGCAGAGTATGCACCTTAGTATGGCAGACTGCAGTCTGCACCTCACAGCTTGCTGAGCTTTTGCGGGTTTATTTTCCTCATGGTCACAGGGGGCTGAAGGTGTGACACCCATCACAGGCTCCCACTGGGCATCACTCTCACAGAAGACAGATTAAGAAGAAAAAACCCAAGCCAACCGAAGGAATCCTTTTCATAGTATATAAGAGCCTTCAGAATAAAGACCAATAGATCTGGAGAAAACTGTTCAATTTGGTGTTGGTTTGTTTGTTTTGAGACAGGATTTTACTATGTAGTGCAGGCTGACCTAAAATTCATGGTGATCCTCCTGCCTCCGCCTCCTTAGTGCTGGGATTACAGGAAGTGCCACCACACCTGGCAAAACTGTCCCTTCTTTGGGTTTGGTTCCATGACAGTTGGACACCAAGGTAGAAATGCAGTTGGACAGAAGGCTGACAGATTGATGGGCCCCCAACAGCTCATGTATAGCTTTCCTGGTCACTGCACAGGACAGAACCCTTCTGTGATAAGACTGCTTTGATCAGAGAATGTCCTCACAGCCAGCTCCTCCACAGAGAGGACGCCTTGCAGTAGTGCGAGGCTGGGGAAGATGGGTTCTAGCTTCTGCGGCTTCCTTGGAGACCGACAGGACAGGAGAAACTAGGGCAAGCAAAGGCCAGGAAGAACCTGCTTCTGAGCCTTTATGCCTTAGCTCAAAGCCTTTGATGTGCCAGGACACTGGCTCTTAGGAGATCTTGCTCTGAGCCTCAACAATAAACCTGCTTTGATAGCTAGCCGCTGCCCAAGTCAATCTCATAGAATTCTGTATTTTTTAAGTGTTTTTTTGTTTTGTTTTGTTTTCTTGAGACAGGATTTCGCTATGTTGGTGATTCTCCTGACTCAGCCTCCTAAACACTGTGATTATACACTTGTGCCACACAATGGCTCTAATCTTGATTTTTGTAACATAGCGTTTGCTTGGATATTTGCTGATTTCCTGATTCAGGAAAAACACATAATGACTCAGCAGATTTTTATCTATGAATGACCACATTTTTCTCTGACTTAAAAACAGAGGTGTAGGGGCCGGGGAGATGGCTCAGTGGAATAAGCGCTTCCCTGGCATGCTCAAGGACCTGAGTTCAATCCCCGGTTCCACCAAAAAAAAAAAAACCAAAGCAAAACAAAATAAAAACAGAGGTATAGGGGCTGGGGAGATAGCTAAGTAGAATAAGCACTTGCCTGGCAAGCACAAGGCCTTGAGTTCAATCCCCAGCACCGCAAAAAAAGAAAGAAAAAGAAAACAAAGGTAACTATAATTGTGTGTGTGTCTGTGTGTGTCTCTCTGTGTGTGTATGCACTACTGGGGTTGTAGTGCATACACACACAGAGAGGGTCTTAATATTGAACTATACCCCAAACCCCTTTTTAAAATTTATTTATTTA
>NW_004524784.1:2896913-2900643 GCF_000260255.1 Octodon degus
GGGCAGGCCCCCTTTAATTGTATTTTTCCTCCTCTTTTTTTTCTTTCTTTCTTTTCAATTTTCTCTTCTTGCCTCCTCCTCCCTCCCTGTTCTCCACATAGGAGGAACATTTTCTTCCTACTTCACAGTACCTAGAATAACTTGTTTTTGAGACAGGGTCTCACTGTGCCGTTCAGGCTGACCTGATCCTGAACACACATGTACCCCAGCCTGGTCTCAAACTCCTAGTGGTCCTTTTGCCTCAGTCTCCAGAGTGCTGGGACGAAGGCCACGCACCCCGGCACCCAGCCACAGAAGTTATATTTAAACCTCTGGTGTCAGAAGCCTGACCACACCGACAATGTACACCTTCTGTGGAGGGCTCTAGACGGGATTCGTGTGAAAATCTTTCCTGGAAACACCCCAGGACTCCCTTTCCCACGGAGCGCCAGACCACCCGCCTTCTTCTAAAGGAAGGGAACAGAGCTGAGATCATTCTTTTGGCGTCACCAGCCTGACATTTTCTATGTGGCTTCTATAGCCTCCTAGCAGGGTCTGTTTTTATGTCTCCTAACAGATGTGAGGTTTTAGCTTGGACGTAAAGGTTCCGGCAGGCGTTCCACACGCCCTCCTGTTCCATGACTCGCACGGCAAGTAGAGTCCAAGCTGCGCCTACGCAGCTGGGCCAAAGGCTCCTATCAGTTCTCGCAGCAGCCAAAAAGTAGAATACCCAGCATGGTCAAACATGCTATACTGGTATTTCCAGCCACTTTTTTCTCAAACTAACAACGATCTTATTCCTCAAGGGGCAATGAATATGTACAGCTTGAAGGTTTTATGTCGAACTCTTCTTAAAGTTATTTGGGAGCAGAAAAAGGTCGCTCGGATTTTTTAAAAATCATTTTATAAAAACAGCTGAAGTGACTTCCTTGAACACCCACCAGCTATGAAAGGGGAAAAAAAATCAGTCCTGTTTAAATCTGAATAGCTCAGCAGTATAACAGGAAAGGACAAAAACATTTTGATGCTGGGATGTTTGCTGGAGTTGATTGGTGTTTATTTATTAAAGCTGCTGTTGCTGGTCTTGAACTCACTACCTAGCCCAGGCTGGTCTCAAGCTTGCTGTGATCCTATTCCCTTTTGCAAAAAAATGGATCTCCCTGGGCCGGGGAGATGGCTCAGTAGAATAAGCACTTCTCTGGTAAGCGCAAGGGCCTGAGTTCAATCCCTGGTTCTGAAGAAAAAAAAAAAAAAAGATGTATCTCTCAGCCAGGTGCAGTGGTGCACACCTGTGACTCAGGATAGTGAGTTCAAGGCCAGACTGAACTATATAGGGAGACCCTGTATTTTAGGGAAGGACCCACAGGGTGTTCAGGGTCTCACTACTAGGTCAGACTCGTAGTGATCTGCCTGTTTAGAGCCTCCCAAGAGCTGGGATTACAGGCAGGCACCACCCTGGGAATTGAACCCCTGGCCCCTGAACCATTAATCCTCTGAGCTATTTGACCGGCCCTTAACACACACACATACACACACACACAAAAAAAAAAGTTTAAATATATATCTTTCTATTTCTTATTATCTGTCTTTAATTTTGCTCTTCATTTATCCTTTCAGTTTCTCATATAAAAAAACTTAATGTTGTGTATCTGCTTTTTCATTTTACATTATAGTCTCAAAGTGCATCCATTTTCACACAAATGGCTTAAATTTATCCTTCTTTATTGGCAAAGTACTACTCCACAGTGTGTGAATACCATATTTTGCTTATCTATTTATCTGTCGATGGATATACATGCTACTTCCAAGATTTGGCTAATGTGAGTTAAATTTTTTAAGTGAAATAATGTTTATAAATGAAATTTAGGCTGGGGAGATAGCTGAGCAGTCTAAGCACTTGACTGGCAAGTGCAAAGACCAGGGTTTGATCCCAGTACCATAGACTGCACCAGCCTGAAAACCCAGGTACACTGGTTGAGCCACCAAAACTGGGTGTGGTGGCACACACCTGCAATCCCTGTGCTGAGGAGGTTGAGATAGGAGTTAAATGAGTCTGAGCTGCATAGCAAGACCCTGAAGCAAATAAATAAATAAATAAATAAATAAATAAATAAATACATTTTAGAACAATAAAATTGATATAGAATTTCTTTCTTTTTTTACTGTATTTGGTACAGGGTCTCGCTATGCAGCTTGGACTCATAGTGATCCTCCAGTTTTCATCCTCCCCAGCGCTGGGATTACAGGGGTGCCCCACCACACCCGGACACTGCTCAGCACACCTGGGGGCAGGGCCGGTGCAGCACGTGGTGCTGGAGATCAAACCCCTGCTGCGCTTGTCTAAGCAAGCACTTAGTCCACTGAGCTATCTTGCTGGCCCTGATACAGAATTTCAAAACAAAATTATAGGAAGTGAATAATGACTATAAAAAAGATGGAATTTAATTTTTGTTAATTTAAATGATTCATGTCCCCATTCTACATACAAGGGAAATCCAGTATCTCTTTCAGTATACCCAAGTGTTCCCAAGGGGACAAAAACACTAATATTTATTCTCGTTACAGCCTTGTCTGATATCTTTTCTTTGCGGGGGCAGCTGCTCTCAAAGGTGATCCTCCTGCCTCAGCCTCCTACATGCTGGGATTACAGGCATGCACCACCACGCTCAGCCTCTTCTGATCTCTTATTTCACTTGCATTGTTTGGTTCAACTCCAATTCTTGTCTCCTGCACAAGCCCCACAGGATCACGGGGAACACTAGCTGCCATTGGGCTGGCACTGGCCTCATTAAGCCTGGTTTTCCTTCAAAGGCCTCTTTCCAGACTGAGAGCTCTCCTTGAGAGGCCATGTCCTAGCAGCCCAAGTGCAACAGTCTCTCCTTCCAGTTAGAGCTCAATCAGAACATTCCACAGGGCTGGGTACAGCTCAGTGGGCAGCACTTCCCAGTATGCTTAATTTGTTTAAGTTTATATTTTTGTATTGCTCCAGCTACCTTCCCAACAGACTGCAGGCCAAATGAATATGGTTGTGCACACTAGAATGGCAGTACTTGGGAGGTAGAAGCAGGTGCATCAGTCACCACCTTGAGTTTGAGCACTCTGAGCTACCTCGTGACATCATCTCTCAAAAATAAAGAGAGGGAAGAGCTGGTAAGATAGCTCATGGTCTAAACCTCCTGCATTGGCAAGCTTAGGCAAGCGCAGACCCCTTTCAATCCCCAGCACCACATACCACCAGCCCCACCCCCAGGGCAGGCTGAGCTGGCCAGAATTGGGCGGTTGTGGTGGTGCACAATTGTAATCCCAGGGCTGGGGAGGCTGAAAAATAGGAGGAGCACTATAAATCCAAGCTGCATAATAAGACCCTGTAACAACCAAATACATTTAAAAAAGGGGAGAGGGCTGGGGAGATGGCTCAATGGAATAAGCCCTTCCCTGGCAAGTGCAAGGGCCTGAGTTCAATCCCCAGTTCCACCAACATACATAAATAAATAATAAAAAAAGGAGAAGGGAAGGAAGGAAGAGAGGGAGGGAGCGAGGCAGGGAGGAGGAAAGAAGGACAGATGGAAGGAAGGAAGGAAAAAAAATAAGGAAAAACCAAAAATGAGGGGCCAGGGAGATGGCTCAGTGGAATAAGCGCTTCCCTAGCAAGTGCAAGGACCTGAGTTCAATCCCCAGTTCCGCAAGATAAATAAATAAATAAAAATAAAAACTCTGGGCTGGTGAGATGGCTCAGTGGTCTAAAGCACCT
>NW_004524784.1:2900833-2903386 GCF_000260255.1 Octodon degus
CTTTTTAAAATTTATTTATTTACTTATTTATTTATTTATTTATTTATTTATTTTGGTACCAGGAATTGAACTGTACTTTCCAAGCAGATATTGTGTCTCTCAGCTGTATCCCCAGCTCAAGCCCTCTTTTATTTCTCATAATTTTTTTTTAAAGTACAAGGTCTACAGTATCTCACTACACAGATCAGATTTGTAGTGATTCTCCTGTTTTCAGCCTCCCAAGCCCTGGGATCATAGGCATGCACCACCACACCCACTTTCAGTCACCTTCTCAGCGCACCCCAGGGGGCAGGTCCAGCACTGGCACCATGGGGATCAAACCCCCAGCCCCTGCGTCTGCCTAAGCAGGTGCTTTAATCAGTTGAGCTATCTAGCCAGCACCCCTCCCCATAAAATTTTAAAACATAAAAGAAAGAAATTGGAATCAAAGGAAAAGGAAGAAGAAATGTTTCTGGGAACTGAGAATATCATTTTTTCTAACCTCTAAGTTGCCAAGGCAAAAGGGAGCAATTAGGCAGGGGAGATAACTCAGTGGAATAAGTGTTTGCCTGGCAAGCGCAAGGTCCTGAGTTTGATCCCTGGTACCACCAAAAAAAATGGGGGAGAGGGGAGCAATTACACATCCGTCATGGCAGCACTTGGGAGGCTGAGGCAGAAGGATCTTGCCAGGAGTTCAAGGCCAGCTTGGGCTACATAGGGAGTTCAAGGCAAGCCATAACTACCTACTGAGAACTTGGCTTAAACACGCACGTACACACACAAACACACACACATGCACACACACTACACACAAAAGAAAAGAAAATGATTAGGCTAGAACCAATATTATCTAGAGCGCCTAACTAACTCTGAAAGATGATTTCCTCTTATTTTGAAAAAAGAAGACAGGCCAAATAGCTCACCAGATTAAAGCGCCTGCAAGCAGGCACAGAGGCCTGAGGTTCAATACCCAGGAACTGCTGTGCTGTCCCCGCCCCAACGGCTCACTGAAACTGCACTTGAGTGTGGCATTATAGGAAGCAAGCTGGTGGAATTGGGTGTAAGATTGGTAGGGGTGAAAGTGGGTTTGGTTAAATGCATCCTTTATGGCACTATGATCTATCCTTTCTTCTTTGGGGGCTGGGGGAGAAGGGTCTACAGGATGTTCATGAGGCTTTGCAAAGGAGGACATCTAGACAGGAGCCATAACAGCTGGTAACCTTGTACAAAATATGAAAAAGGAGGGCAGCGAGATAGCTCAGTGGACTAAAGTGCCTGCTTAGGCAAGTGCAGAGACTGCAGTTAGATCCCTGGCACCACATGCTGCCCTTCCCCGCCCCAGGGTGGGCTGAGCCAGCCACATTAAAACACACACACACACACACACACACACACACACATACACACATGAAAACGCCTATTTACTAAATGAAATACATCCAAGAACACTTTCTATGCTGACAACAAAATGGTAATAATCACACTGTATGTGACTGGATTCACAGAAAGCCCTTCTAAAGAGAAATGCCAGTATCAGCCTCCAAGTGTTCAATAGTCCCATCCCCATTACAGGTGAGGCCCTCTGGAAGCCATTCAATGGCCCAAGTGCAGCCACTGCAAGGAATAAAAGTCCCTGGGGACACGAAAGACTTAATATAATGCCTCTCCCAGATGTGTTCCTAGAGCCAGCTTGGAGATACATTTGACCCAGAAAGAAAAGTCCTATTGCTCCCAGTGTGGAGGCACCTGTCTGTAATTCCAGCACTCAGGGGACTGAGGCAGAAGAAACATTCAGAGTTCGAGGTCAGCAAAAAAAAAAAAAACCAGGTCCAGCCAGGTAGCTCCGCGGACTAGCGCAAGACCGATTGAATTTCCAGCGTGCCATGCCGCCCCGCTCCAGAGGCGCGCTGAGATGGCCATTGAGACTGGGCGTGGTGGCCCATGCCTGTAATTCCAGCGCTGGGAAGGCTGAAAACAGGAGAATCACTATGACTCCAAGCTACGAAGTGAGACCCTGTACCAAATACATTAAGAAAAAAATCATCTTGAAAGCCACAGTGAAATAACAGCTTCAGTGACATGATATCACCAGGGCCACGTTAAAGGCGGGCAGTGGCTGATGGGTTTGTCAGACCAGCCTGCCAGGGGGTCAAATCACATTCAGGAAACCAGACATACATGAACTCCGTTTCTAGTGATAATGTACTTAAGCCTGCTAAATTTCTTTTTTCTTAACCTGCTTATTCTTCTTGAGTTAATCCTGTTTGACAGAACTGTTTTGTTAATTAGGTGTGATAGCCACTGAGGCCCCTGCTTTCTCGTGGCTTCCACACCCCTTCAGAGGGAGCATATGAGACAAATGCAGGAGCTAGGGACAATGATGAAACCCTCTGTCCTCCATGGGTTGCGGGCTCTAATTATATCATACCAGATTTCTACACACTGAGCTACCAACTCAGACCCTAAAGATTAATCAGGAGAATGGTGGCCAGAGCTCTGGGGCCCATCTGTGAATGCCCACACCCGTGTGTGTGTGTGTGTGTGTGTGTGTGTGTGTGTGTGTGTGTGTGTATG
>NW_004524784.1:2909526-2910850 GCF_000260255.1 Octodon degus
AAAAAAAAAAAACCTAGCATCAGATTTTAGTACACTGAGCTCCATAGACACAGCATCGGGCCAAGTGAGAGCCAGATGGGCACTGGGTGACTCCGTACCTCACTGAGGAAAGCAAGTAAACCTGGGCAAAGGAGATCCTAAAAAGCTGAGAGGCAAGATGTCATCATATACATTCTTTGTGCAAACTTGCCGAGAGGAGAACAAAGAGGAAGCACCCAGATGCTTCCCTTAAGTTCTCAGAGTTTTCTAAGAAGTGCTCAGAGAGGTGGAACACCAGGTCTGCTAAAGAAAAAGGAAAATTTGGTTATGAAAGAGAAATAAAGAAGTTCAAGGGGCCTGGGAGATGGCTCAGTAGAATAAGCACTTGCCTGGCAAGTGCAGGGTCCTCAGTTCAATCCCTGGTACTGCAAAATAACAAAACAAAACAAGTTTTCAAGGATCCCAATGCTTCCAAGAGGCCTCCTTCGGCCTTCTTCTTGTTCTGTTTTGAGTATTGCCCAAAAATCAAAGGAGAACATCTTGGCCTCTCTATTGGTGATGTCGCAAAAAAACTTGGAGAAATGTGGAATAGTACTGCAGCAGATGACGAGCAACCATATGAGAAGAGGGCTGCTAAGCTGAAGGAAAAGTGTGAAAAGGACATCGCTGCCTACCGGGCTAAAGGAAAACCTGACGCAGCAAAAAAGGGGGTTGTCAAGGCTGAAAAAAGCAAGAAAAAGAAGAGCAGGAGGAGGAGGAAGATGAAGAGGATGAGGAGGATGAGGAAGAGGATGATGATGAACAAGTTGGTTCTAGTGCATTTTTTTTCTTGTCTATAAGGCATTTAACCCCCCTGTACACAACTCACTCCTTTTGAAGAAAAAAAATTGAGCTTTCCAACTTGGGCCTGGCAGAATGGCTCATGCAAAGAAGGGTGGCAAGAAGAAGGGCCATTCTGCCACCAACGAGGTGGTGACCCGAGAGTATACAATCAACACTCACAAGAGCATCCAAGGAGTGGGCTTCAAGAAGCGTGCACCTTGGGCACCTAAGGAGGTCCGGAAGTTTGCCATGAAGGAAATGGGGACTCCAGATGTGCGCATTGACACCAGGCTCAACAAAACTGTCTGGGCCAAAGGAATAAGGAATGTTCCATATCGTATCCGAGGACAGTTGTCCAAGAAACGGAATGAGGATGAAGATTCACCAAACAAGCTGTATACCTTGGTAACCTACGTACCTGTTGCCAACGTTCAAAAATCTCCAGACATAGGGCAGGGGAGATGGCTCAGTAGAATAAGTGCTTCCCTGGCAAGCACAAGGGTCTGAGTTCAAGCCCTGGTTC
>NW_004524784.1:2911115-2913051 GCF_000260255.1 Octodon degus
GTTGTTGTGGAACCAGGGATTGAATTCAGGCCCTTGAGCTTGCCAGGCAAGCGCAGGCAAGCGCTTATTCTGCTGAACTATCTCCATGGTCCTTTTTTTTTCTATAGTTAACACACTACCTAATGTGTCTTTAGATAGCCCTGTCCTGGTGGTATTTTCAATAGCCACTAACCTTGCCTGGTACACTATGGGGGTTGTACATTGGCATGGAAATTTAAAGCAGGTTCTTGTTGCTGCACAGCACAAATTAGTTATATATAGGGAAAGTACTTTTTCATTTACAGTGGCCTCTGATCAGCTTATATGAAATAATTGTTGTTCTGTTAACTGAATACCACTCTGTAATTGCAAAAAAAAGTTGCAACTGTTTTGTTGACATTCTAAATGCTTCTAAGTAAATACAATTTTTCATTAAAAAAATAAAACTAGTATCACTCTTGTGACTCAATCCTTTTGCTTTTTCATAAGTTATATATCATTTTTATAAACATTGATAAGTTTTGAAATTACTTTTTTTTTTTTTTTTTTTCAGAACTGGGGATTGAACTCAGGCCCTTGTGCTTGCCAGGGAATCGCTTATTCCACTGAGCTATCTCCCCGGCCCTTGATATTATTTTATATGAATTAATGCATATAGATTTTCTTTCTTTTCTTGTATCAGGAATTGAACCCAGGACTCTGCCCTTTTTTTGTTTTTTGAGACAGGATCTCACTCCATAGCTCAGGCTGGCCTCAAACTGACCTGCTTCAGCCTTTGGAGTGCTGGGATTACATGCATACACCACCACACCCAGCTTCTCTTTTCTTTTTGTAATTTTGAAATAAGAGTCTCACATGCCACCTCTGGCATCTCTTTAAAAAGTTTCTTTTGAGGGCCAGCCAAATGGCTCAGCGAATTAAAGCACCTGCTTAGGCAGACGCAGGGGCTGGGAGTTTGATCCCTTGGCCTGCTGTGCCAGCCCTGTCCCTGGGGCATGCTGAGGCAGCGATTGAGACTGGCTGTGGTGGCGTGCTCCTCTAATCCCAGCACTTGGGAGGCTGTAAACAGGAGAATCACTACAAGTCCGATCTATGCAGTGAGACCCTGTACACCCTGTCCTTAAAAAAATGTTTTAAAGTTTCTTTTTAGCAGGCACAAAACAAATTCTTGATACATTTTTTATAAATGTGAATGTAAATGTAAATAAATACTTTTGTTGTTGTTGTTTTCTGTATTTTAGGGAAGGGGGGACCTGCTGGATAGCTCAGCTGTTTAAGTGCCTGCTCATGAAAATACAGACAAGCATAGGATACCGTGGTTCAATCCCCACCTCCACCTGCCTTACTGCCTTACCAGACCTGCCCTTCAGGCAGCTTGACCCGGCAAAAAAAAAAAATCCTTGTGTTTTAGGGAAGGGTCTACAGGATGTTCAGGGTCTCACTACTAGATCAGACTCACAGTGAACTGCCTGTTTACAGCCTCCCAAGAGCTGGGATTACAGGCACACTCCACCACACCCAATCTCAATTGCTGTCTCAGTGCACCCTGGGAGCAGGATGGGCACAGCAGGACCAGGGATGAACCCCCGGCCCCTGTGCCTACTTGCAGGTGCTTTAATCCACTAAGCTATTTGGCTGGCCCTGTAAATAAATACTTAACACAAGTTTTTTTAGGTGTTGAATAATATATATAGTCTTTTTGAGATAGGATTTCACTATGCAGTTCAAGCTGGCCTTGAATTCATGTTGCAACCTAGGCTGGCCTCAAACTCACAGTGATCCCTGTACCTCAGCCTCCAAGTGCTGGCATTGCAGGCATGTGTCACCATGCCTGGCCCAACAAATATTTTTTTTTTTTTCAGAACCAGGGATTGAACTCAGGCCCTTGCACTTGCCAGGCAAGCACTTAATCTACTGAGCCATCTCCCTGGCCCCCCAACAAATATTTTTAAGGAAT
>NW_004524784.1:2913666-2914310 GCF_000260255.1 Octodon degus
GAGTTTGAGGCCAGCCTGGACTACATAGGGAGACCTTGTCTCAAAAAAACAACAAAAACCCAACATTTATTGTGAGATGTATTCCTCAGTTTGTTGTTTATCAGCAAAAGAAATGCAAACTCTTGTCTTCAATTACTTTTAACCACTTGTTAAAGAATCCCACCTACTTGGGAGGTCATGGTAAGAAGATTGCAAGTTTGGGGACAGCCTTCGTAATTTAGGGAGAGCTCAAAATAAAAATAAATAAAGGGCTGGGGATTTAACTCAGTGCTCATTGGGTTTAATCACTAACCAAAAAGGGAAGGGGGGGAGGGGAAAGGAAGGGAATAAAATCTGAACAAACTCAGTTCTGGTCCTTAATTACAAAGTTTGAAGACAACATTCAGTTTTATGTGCACAGTGGCACACTGCTGTGACCCTAGCACTCCAGAGGCTGGCACAGAAGGAACACTGTGAGTTTGAGTTCAAGGCCAGCCTGGGCTGCATAATGAGACCCTGTCTCAAAAAACAAAAACAGCAACAAAAAGACCCTAGTATCTGCTAGACAAGTGTTCTACCACTGAGCTAAATCCCCAGCACTAGTATTTGCTATTGTAGAACAGAAGTTAAAAATTTGTTTTGCTTTTTTTTGGGGGTTTTTTTTT
>NW_004524784.1:2915280-2915857 GCF_000260255.1 Octodon degus
TTTTTTTGGTGGAACCGGGGATTGAACTCATGCCCTTGCATTTGCCAGGGGAGCACTTATTCCACTGAGCCTTCTCCCCAGCCCTGAATTATTATTTCTGGCAAAACATTATCTCTGAGATTTTAACATTGTATTTTGTACAATTAGCTTTTGTACAATTAATATTTTTTCTCAAGGAAATTAAACAAAATACATGAAAAAAGGAATTGATGTCAAACAGTAAGCTTACAAACTTTCAACTGAAAAGAAAACAAATTTCCATGATAAATAAATTCCCATTATAGGGGCTGGGGAGATGGCTCAGTGGAATAAGCACTTGCCTGGCAAGTGCAAGGGCCTGAGTTCAATCCCTGGTTCTGCCAAAAAATAAATTTAAAAAATTCCCATTATAAATTATTTTTTCTTTTGAGTCTAATGTTCCATTTCTCATTAATTTAAAAAACTTTTATAGTGTACAATTATATCATGAAAGCTATTTAATATTTTAATAAAAGGAACATGCATGGGTTTCTAATCATTTTAATGTATAAGACTTTATTATGAACTAAATTGAAACTCTTTTATATTAAATAAACTA
>NW_004524784.1:2916466-2929485 GCF_000260255.1 Octodon degus
TTTTTAAAAAAGATTTTTTATTTATATAGTCAGACACTAACTTTGAAGCTTTTGGATAGTCTGTCTGATCATAATTTTTTCCAGGGGTTTCCCTAGAGAACTATAAATCTGCATTCAGAAGGAAATAGGGGTGAGTAAGAAAAAAAAACCTGCACACCATCGAACAGATCCCATCTTAAATTATTTTGTTACCTCCAAAGGATCACTCCAGAGGTTTGTACCCAAGCTGATGACCTTGATTAGATGTGTCCCAGATTTATGAGAATGGTAAAATTAGGAAACATTCATTAAAAAAAAAAAAAAAAATCAAAGCCCCCGTAGGGTTCCCAAAGCACAAGCAGCGTCTCTTAGCCTTGATTCCTTGCGCAGGCTGCACATACCCCAGCTCCAGCACTAGCCTGGGCCACAAGAGTTCTGTGACTGATGCCTAATAGAAGCAATTTTCACTCTGGCAGAGAAATTCAAGTTCTAATACCAACTTGAATTTGTTTCCTTTGGATGCTAGGATTCCACTCCTTGAGGAGGAAATTCTATCAGCACCTCTGCCTATGAAGCGATACTCTATTTATTTCATCTAAATAGCTAGCAGGAACCTCTGGCTATAGTCAAATCTAAAGTAGAAAACAAACAGTTTTTTAATTACAGAACTGGCTTTATTCCTTTTTAAAAAATACCTCCCCTCCTCCCTTGCAGCTGCAATTTTCTATAAGCTGTATCTTTCTCTACTCCAGTCCATCGTCTGCCTAAAAAAGACAAATGGTAGGGCATGGTGGCATACCTCTGTAATCCCAACACTCGGGGAGGCTGAGGCAGGAGGATCCCTGTGAGCTCAAGGCCAGCCTGGACTGCAGAGTGAGACCCTGTCTCAAAAAGATGAGAGAGAGACAGAGACAGAGACAGAGACAGAGAGAGAGAGATTGAGGAATGGTTCGGTGCATCCATGCATCTACACAATCACACAACAGCCACAGGCCATCTGCTGTCACTCACAACTGTCAACCTGCCTCTCATGAACACTGATGTCTATGGAGAGAAAAATAATAATTGAGATGGAATTTTAAAAATGAGTGTGTTTTGACAGTAGCTTCCTGGTTTCTGGGGTTGGTCCATTACATCTTGCTTGCCAATGAAACCCTTCCTTTCTGACATCATTAAAGTCATCTTGGCCACTTCTAAGATGTTATCAACCAGGAACCACATTTTTAGTATTTCCAATTCCATTGTACTTTCAAACCTCTGAAGTAAATCTAACTTTCTTGTGTATTTCCCAAGACAGACTTTCACATAGATCATGAAATAGAAAAGAGAATGCTTCTCTAATGACATTCCCATTGTCCCTTGATAACTATGACTCTGAGAAAACTAGCAGCAGTTTTCCAATGATCAGAACAAATTAAAGAACATTTTCTGGAGTCCTGCATGCCTTCCATTTGAGAATGAGGAAAAAAACTAAGGAAAAGAAAAACTGGGGCCGGGGAGATAGCTCAGTACAATAAGCCCTTTCTTGGCAAGCTCAAGGGTCTGAGTTCAATCCCTGGTTCCGCCAAAAAAAAAAAAAAAAAAAAAAAGAAAAACTTAATAGTTATATCTGTATTCATTTACTTTCACTGAAATATCTATTGAGGTCACATTTTTTATGACAGTCATTGGTTTGGTTTTGTTTTTTTTGAAGCAGTGTTTTAACTATGTAGTTCAGACTGGTCTTAAATTCACAGTGTAAGGGCCAGGGAGATGGCTCAGTGGAACAAGCACTTCCCTGGCAAGCGCCAGAGCCTGAGTTCAATCCCCGGTTCCTTAAATATATATATATATATATTCACAGTGTAGCTCAGACTGGCCTCAGGCTCACAGATTCTCCTGCCTCAGCCTCCCAAGTGCTGGGATTACAGACATGCAACAGCATTACCTATTCATTCATATATTATTTTACAAGTCCACTGAAGGAATTCTTGGATTCAGATAGTTGATTTTCCTCCACAAAATCAGATTTAACACTTCATGAAAAGACCAAAAGTAAATAACTGTATGGTTGCTAATTTCCCAATCCTTCCTTCATTAGACTTTACTTGAGTAATTTGAAACAGTCTAAGTGGTTGGTGGTAAAAGGAAGAGAATGAACCTCTCTCTACTGAGCGAATGCACCAGCTATTTTCAATTAATATAAAGTAGTTTTGCCAAAATGTGACTGCAGTGGAAAGCCACCGTGCTGAACTTGGATGGCTCACTTTTCCATATTTTTGCTTTGATCTAAAAGCACCGTTTTAACAACCCAATGCCCAAAAGTGTTATTGCCCGTGTAATCACAAAAAAGTACATAAATGCAGAGCAAAAATGGTCATTTCATTTGTTTACCAAAGACTGTTGATTAAGTGCACACACAGAAAAGAATAAAATAGGTCCTCCAATTTTGATGAAAAAACACAGCACTCGGGCGCTTTCCATCGTGCCGGGTTGCGCTCGGGAAGCAAGCAGCTTGGACACAGACGAGAGGGCCCACAGCCGCAGAGAAACTTAGGGCTGTCGGAAGGTTTATTAATGGCCGGTGAAGAGGGAGAATGCTGGACTCCTCTCTGGTGACAAATGCAATACTGGGGCAGGGGTGGGTCAGCAACCTGGCTGGTGGCCCTGCACATCTACATTTTGAAATCTACTTTTGAAAGTGTTCTGCTCTCAAAGAACAAAGAAGTAGAATCTTCGCTTATCTCCCATCCCTAGCTCTCTATTTCTTTTTTGATAAAGGTCTTTCTTTCTCCCGTCGTTCTTTTGCCTTGCTTCCCTCTTCACGGACACGACCACATGTCTGACTTGAGAAACGGTTTTCCATGAGGGACCCTCACCAGGAGAAGGGGCCGGAGGCGTCCACACCCGCCGCCAGCGCCACCTCCGCTGCTCCCCCGGGTCCCCGAGGCTGGGCGCACTAAGCCTAGAGCTTGCTCGGCTCGCCGCGCTTCACCTAGCAAACTCTGGAGCGTCTTAGCGAAAACCGTGAGATTGGAAGCGCATCTGGGTTTCTTCTGGTCACCAGGGAAGTCCCCCGAGGCCGGAACTGGCGACCCAAGCTTGAGCTCCGGCGAAACCTGTATTTGCCCACAACAGCTCAATGTGCTAGGGTCGGAAATCCCAAGCCCGAAACACTCACGTCTGCCCTTCTTCCAGCCTCGAGGCCGTGCGCGGGATGGGGCTGCCGGAGCCCACGGACTCGTGTGTCCCCGACAGAGAAGCGACGCGCGTGGTGGAGACCTAGATGGGTCCAGCACCGTAATGGGGACCTCGTGGTTACGGTGCGCGTCGCCCTTGGCCCCCAGTTGCATCCCGAGCGCAGATCTATTTCCCTCTTTCACAGAAAGTCAGCTTTTTGTAAAGGAAAGAAAATCTGCTCAATCGTTTGTTTTGGGTTTTCGTCTATTTACTTCTCAATTAAAAAGTGGCCGCCAGGGCGACAAGTCTGTGGCTTTCACGGTGTAAAACGGATTAAATTAAAAGCTTCGGTACTTCTCAGCTTTCGCCTGCGGTTTGCAATCCGTAGGCGGGTCTGACTCCGCTGAACCAGCCAGGGCGAGCTGCCCCGCAGCTGCACAGCCCACCGGTGGGAGCCCGGGCCGGGTGGGGAAAAGGGACGCTCTCCCAGGGCAGCCTGGCGCCGCGCTCCTGGACGCCAAGGAGAATAGTGCAAGGAGTTTGCACATTCCCTTGCTGCTCCAGAGCGAGGAGATTCTCCCCAAGAATGTGGAGTTCGCTGAGGACACTTCCCAGGGACAAACCACTGGATTAGTAGGGAAAATTTTTTTTAAAAAAAGAAAGAAAAACTCGATCATTCCCATGTTCTCGTCTCACCAAATACACACAGCAGCTGAGAAAGATGGAGTTGGCACGCGCCGGGAGAAGAGAAAGTCCCCCTCCTCCAGCACTGGAACCTGCCCACGAAGCTGCGGGGAGATGGCACGGGGTGGGGGGAGGAGGATCTCCCAGCAAGCCGGTCTCATCCAAACTCTTCGACCCGAGAGATCCATGAACATGCCGATCCTTGAAGACTCCTTCCTAGTGCCTCCTGTTTTTAATAAATTAAAGTAGAAGCTGCAGAAACGCCGTTCCGGTCTTCCCGTCCCAACGCGGGGTTTAACGTAGCCGCTGTTACCCGCAAGGAATTATCAATTATCAATCGTGACTGTCGAGATCAATAGCCTAGCCGGGCATCCGCAGACGAGGTCCTGCATGTAGTGAGGCCAAGGAATCAGGAAAAGGCACCAGTAATGAACAGATTCTGACCCTCCTGGACCGACCGAGACTTTGCCTGGAAAGCTGCACTCACGGGTGGGAAATGAGGCCAGTTCCACCTTAAAAAGCTCGGCGGCGGCAGAAGCGCCCCGTACCTGCAGGGGGCGCTGCTGCCCCGCTGTTCCGCCGGCGCCACTGCAAGCAGCCAGCCTCGTAGCTTCCTGGCTGCGATCCCCGGAGGGGGTGGGGACGCTGGGGGAGGAAGGGCGCGAGTGCAGCGGTTAGGTAAGGAACCCGAGCCCTCCCGGATTTAGAAGCGGCCTCCGCAAGGCGTCTGCTGGAAGGAGCTTTGCATCTCTGGCCTGCAAGAGGAAGCGAGGGGGCCCCTCCCTGCCCCGCCGCTGCCTTCCTGCCTCTGCTCCCGACCCCGGACGCTCTATCCAGACCCTTTGTTCTCCGGGCTGGGAGCTGCGGGTTGTCGGCGCCCCAGCAAGATGTCCCCGCGGCGGCGTCCCCTTCTCCCGTTCTCTCATGCACCCTTTTCTCCCTGGACGCCCCCGGCCCCAGCGCTCCTTCCAGCTCCCCAACCTGCATCGCCCGAATTCCCGCCACCTCCGAGGCGTCCGGAAAGCGGGAGGGTGCGAGGCAGCGGGAAGGGTGGAGAAACCACGTCTCTTCCTAGGCGCGGAGCATCCCTGGGGACGGCGGCCAAGTCAGGGCTCCCCAAGCCGCAGCAAGGCGCAGGGGCCGCTCCAGGGAGGAGTTGGCAGGGCTCACCTCCGCCTTGGGGGACCCCAGTTCTCCACCAGAGGGAAGGGGGACAATGCCCTTCGCGTTCCCGGGGAAGGCTGGCTACAGATGAACGCCCATGCCCCCCTCCCCGCGTCGCCTCTACTGCGCGCGACCCCGAGGGCTCCCGAGATGGCACGTCCCTCCCCAGCACAGCTGCGATTGTGTTCAGCTTGATTTCTTACTCGGAGGGAGGTGTCGCAGAGGGAAGCAAGCCGGCTGAGGCTACGGGAGGGGGAGGGGAGCTGGGGCCGGAAAGTGAGCAGAGAGGTGGCGGAGGTGCAGGAACCTAGTCCCAGTTCGAGAGTCCAGGCCCACGCTTCGGGCTCGGAGCTAGGGCGCGACATCCCCAGCGGAACCCTGGTGCGCGCTCTTGCGCAGCGTGCTATCCGCGTGCCCGCACCCCTGCACGCTCGCGCCCGAGCGGTGGGCTCTGCTTGAACCCGGACTCAGAGTAGGTGGCTCCCTCCCCCGCGAGCCAGAAAGGGCAAACGCGGCCAGGCCAGCAGCTCTAGACTGCCCGGAGCTCCCTCCGGCCTCTTCGCGCGACCCTGGTCTTCCCTGGCCTTTCCTGGCTGGTCTGGAGCCCAGCTAGCTGTTCCCTGGGCAGCGGGATCTCAGGGACACACCCCGTCCCCACCCCCGAGAGCTGGCGGCCAGCTCGGGATGCCAGGCGGCCAGACGGGCGCTCTGCCAAATTCCGCGTTCCTCTCCCAGAGACTGGGAATTGCGTCCCAGGCTCGGGAAAGCCCGCACTTCGGGCTTGGGACTCGCTTGCAACCCCCACCCCACCCCCCAGGCGCCAGGGACGCCCCTGCAGGTTGAATTCCTGCTCCGTATCACTTCAATTTTAATTAATCTTTTAAAACACCGCTGTCACGTCGCTTGCAGAAAATTAATCAAACTTGAATCCTTGTTGCATAGCAAGAATTTCGATCCGAGTCTTTTAAAAAGGACTTGACTTTGCGAAGTCACGTCTTTTACAGTTCCCTCATTCTCCCTTTAGCAAGGGAAATATTGCAAAAGTCAAGACATGTTTGTTTGCTTCTTCCTACCTTCAAAATGAAACTTTACTTATTTCTGAGTTTTATTTTCCTGTCTTTCAACCCAAAAAAATGAGATAAATTGCCTACCTCTGTTAATTCAAAATATAATTACTTTGAATGATCTTTGTTTAAGAGCCCAGATAAACTAAGATAATCTTAATTTTAATGTGACATGACCCCTATTTTTCCTTGTGAATAATGAGAATAAAGAAGTCATTAATTAATACCAAGATATCTCCATAGAAGATGGTATGTGGTCTGTTGAGGCGCTGAAACATCAGTTGTATTAGTAATTGATACTATATAATTGAACACGAAGATAGGCGTCTATTTTTAACCTCAAAGCTCAGTTTATTTGGTGATTACTAAGGTCCTAATAATTATAGTTCCTTCTTGCTGCAAAAATAATATGATGTCTCTCAGTTCCCATGCAACAACAGATACTTACTAAAATCTGTTCCTCAAAAATCTTTGGGTAGCTATATTGTGCAATAATTTTCTATTTAATTATTTATAACAAATTCGCTCTTTTTCCACTTTCCTTTGCTGTAACTTATCTACTAAGAATATGAGCTATAGTTATAGTATCTTCTACCTTTGCCTTTCTGTGATCCATTGATTAGTTCAGTTTAGTGCGAGGCAACCAAGACTCCCCCCCCAAGTTTCTAAGATTTGAGGATGAGTTCCATTGAAGAATCAGAAATTTTTGTACAATGAAGTTGCCATGGCCCACATTATCTCACACTTTTCTGTTGCGAAATAGCTCCGCTGTTTTTCCATTGTGATTTAAGACCAACTTCCACAATTTCCCGGGTTAAATTGAATGTCAACACAACTTTTGACATAAAAAGAAAATCCCTCTCTCAATGATTAAGGATGTCTTTTAAATAATAATGGAAATTTCAACCCTTGTTTTAAGGTAACTGGTTATTTCTTAGCATCAATTCGCTGATGGTCCTCACTCTTTAAACCAGTGGAGTTGTATTTTTCTCACCCATGCCAGAAGAAAAAAAATAAAAAACTCCCTGCATCTTTCTCCAGTGAGGTGCCTCCCCAAATAAGTTTTGAATCTTTTATGTACCAAATCAGTATTCTCAGTAGCTACCCCACAGAATCCTTGTGTTCTACTTAACTGTCATTGCTGTTCCTAAATTGTTTTCTTAAAAAAGTATATTAGCTTTCCCCTTTCACTTCACCTTACTACAACTAAAACTTTAGGTCAATATAAGATGTAGTAATGCCTTTCTCTTGGATTTTACATTTTCCCACTATAATTTAGGCTGAAATGAGATTAAAACAGGATCTAGAGTTCTAATCTTGGTTGATGTTTTGGTGTAGTCGCCTTAATGAGTCCTATTCCCTGGGGCCATGAAACTCCCAATTGTCAATCAGGCAAAGTGATTCAGAAATGCCATTGTTCGGCTCCCACGTCACTTGCCTTCCTCTCGTTTTATTTAACAATACCGGAGTTCTCTGATCAGTCATTCGGAATATGAGGCATTATCTGGGGAAAATTCACAGTGTCTTGATCTTTCTTTGGGAGATACTGTTAAGGGGCTTCCAAAAAGCAGAAAGTGTTGTTTATATTTCTGTCTTTGGACCGCAGGATGGATCCAAAGAACCTGTGAATACCGCCTGAAAGAGAACCATACCGTAAATCCGTCAAAAATTAATTCGTCCAGTCCAATGTTACATTTCTATTTTCGTGTTAGAGGCGTCCTGATTTGTCGCTGGATCAGTCTCACAAGGTCTGGATCCAGTTGACATGGCCTGCTTCCCACCCCTCATTTAATAATGCTAATGTGTTTAGTCCACACTGGTTAACTAAGAATTTATTTGGGGGCTAGGAAGCTGTTGCCCGGGGAGCCTCTACAACTTGCCACCCGGAGTCATTCATGCCTCCATCCCAGCTCCGGGACAATTCTCATAGCCGAAGGCGTCAAGCGGGTTACTGGCTCCGAGCAACCTAAATTAATAATCAACTCTCGGAGGCCCCGCGCCCTTGTCCTTGGTTTCGCAGAGTGGAGCCCGGCTGCTACGAGGACTTCATTGGAGAGAGGCAGGCGTGCAGGGCCGGATTTCTCCGGAAAAGCTATCGCTGGAGACTTTCACCTACAGGGCCGTGGGCGGCGAGGCAAAACCCAGCCCCCTCCTTCTGGGGTCTCACATCGGAATTAACGGGAAAAGCAAGCTGCACGCCCGGGTGCTGGGTGCTTGCTCTTGCACCCCACGCCTCCAAACGCACGGCCTGCGCGCGGAGCGCCTGCACACACACTTAGAGCCGGAAGGACTGGGAAAGGCCGCAGAGGGTGGGACAGAAGGGTACCCGCGGTGCAATGGGACCTGATCAGCCACTTTCCAGCAAAGGGTGCAAAAGTTCCAGGCAGCCCTTCGGAGAAGGGCAGAGCTTCAGCGGCCTGTTCGTCTCGCTGCGCCCCGTGGGTTCCCAGCAGCCACGCCACCCCGGGGATCGTGGCTGCCCAAGGCAGGAGCCATTTCCCGGGAACCCCTCCCTCTCCAGGCCGCGCGATCTGGCGAGGTTTGCGCCGCTGTCGGGGAGCAGCCTGGCTCGGAAGGGGACCGGGTTCCCCGCGCAAGGACGCTGGCTGCGCGCACCGCTGGAGCACGCGCTTTTCCCTTTCTCCGCAAGCGGGAAAGGCCCATTGGCCCGGCGGGTGGCGCCGGCCTCGTCAGAAACCCGAGCTCCCCGCTCTTGGCGCTGTGAGAAGGGGCGGGGGGGGGGGGGAGCCCAGCGAGCTGCCTGGAGGCGGGCCGGGCGAATTCCTGAGAAAAACCCCTCTGGAAAACGCCAAGCTTTCCGAAAGGGACGAAGGCCTGCCCCTCCCCCGGCCTGCGGCCTCAATCGCGTCCCCTCCGCACAGCCCAGCTCTGCCCTCACCTGCGACCAGGCAGGGCCTACCGCTCTCTTCTTCCCCGCCCCCACACTTAAGCTCCGGCTCCCTGACCTTTCTGAGGCCTAGGCTGGGGTGCTTCGGAGGAAATGAAATTGTTCTGGAGATTAAGGTGGGGCTTTAGGCCAGAAGTTTTCCCCCCTCTTTTTCTCATGCTGCCATCCATGTTCAGTGCAAACTTGTATCTCTCCTCACAAGAATGGACACATTTTCTTCCTTGTTTGCAGTTGTGCTAAGTCCTGTACACTGATTAGTGAGGCAGAAGGCTCTTGTGGAGACCACATTGTGTAGGCTGGTCGGGGTCTCCAGGCAGTGAGCATGACAGGTGAGCCCTACTTCACCCCAAGACTTACCACAGGCTGTGCACCCAGAGGCTCCTCTGACAGCTTCAAGCAACAGATACTGTATACTGGTTCAGGTCCTAGGTCCCAGAGCTTAGAATCTTCCACAGCGACCTGGGACAGAGGCCTCACCCACAGGCCTTCCCTCCAGGGAATTCCTTTTCTGTAAATGACCCCTCAATCACATAGCACAGGAATCTCTGTACTCCCCCACCTGTCTAGGCAGTCAGGCAAGGCTTGTTTCTGGGTGTCTGGAAGGCCCCACTGTGTAAAACTTGGTGCTTTCAACCTACATGTTCTGAGCCAGGAGTAGTGGGCCAGGCCTGTAATCCACTGAAGAGGCTGCAGCAGGAGTATTTCGATGAGTTAGAAGCTACCCTGGGCTGTATATAGAGTTCAAAATCAGCCTAAATGACAAAGTAAGATCCTGTCTCAAAAAACAAATGACCTATATGTTCCTCTAACATGAATGAAAAGCAGGAGAAAAGAAGAAGGGAAAAGGAAGAAAAGAAGAGGAGGGAGTTACAGAATAAAAGATGGCCAAAAGGAATCAGCAAAATGGAGCAAGAAATGGAATTTCTTATCCAAATTCCCTTAATCAGTCTTTCTCAAGAAGAGGGATAAAAATTAGTCTCTGTAACTAGCTTCACAGCGTGACTTTTTTCAGGGGTGTGCTGGTTGGGGATTGAACCTAGGCTTCATGCATGCTAGGCAAGTGAGGGACCATGAAGCTACACTCTCAACCCTTGAGGTAACTTTTCTGAGTGATATTTCACTCACTTCTAACTGTGCCCAACCTGAAGAGAGGAAAGAGCCAGGTAGCTAAAGGGAGGGAAATAAACAGCTTTATGAGGTGCAATCACCTCCCTATAGCCACTCATCCTGGGAGACTTGAGTTGCAGGAACTTAAGTGCTCTCTGCCTCACAACCAATCTCAGCCATGGTCAACTCAAATTAGATTTAAAAGAGATGGCGAGGCTTAGAGGCTCAGGGTTCCTTCCTTTCCTGGCCCATGCCTTGGGAAGGAGAACTTCATGCAGAAATATTGCTGTCCTTGGAAGCACAGAAGGGGGTCATCACTGTGATGAATAGACAAGAGGACCATCAGAGGCAGAGAAGGGAGAAGGTATATATGGAGACCAAGAGAGAAAGAGGGGATGTTTGCATTTGCACAGATCTATAATCTAGCCTAGCTCAAACCTTATTAGTGTATTCGCATTCAGCTGAAAGAGTAAAAGAGAAATCAGGCTCTGGGTTTATGGCAGTGTGTGTATGTGTGTGTGTGTGTAGGGGGTGCCTTTTCCAACCCTGGTGAGCACAGAATGGAGCATATAATGGGTAAGAAAAGATGTCTCTCAAAGAGGGAGCTTGAGAAGGCTAGGCTGTAGCCACAGCCCACAGCAAGTCTGAGGAAGTCTTCCTCATTAAAGAAATCCTTTGTATGATGCTGCATTTCTTTCCCAGATTTGTAGCGGCCACACGGAAGGAGGAGGCAGCTGCAGTAGCTGCTGCTTCTACATGCAGGCATCCAGCAGTGTGTGCCTAGCAGCAGACTTGGTGTCCCCAGTGTGAAGAGCCCAGGCTTTGCCCATTAGGCTGTGACTGAAAACAATCCCCCCCCCCCCAGCAGCCTCCACAGTGCCTACCCTAAATCCCTAAACAGATTCCTGGACTTCGAGAACACAGTTCATAGCATGAATGGCTAAGGACTGGATTTGATGGGGGGCGGGAAGAAAAACAGAAAAATCCCGCCCCGATTCAGAAAAATTTGAACACATTCATGTGTGGTAGCTAGTATTTTTGCCTGTATGTATGACAGTGTTGTACTTTTGTCCCCAGAATGACACTTCAAAAATATTTTGCTCCTACATAACACCAGAGGCTGTTTTCATACCCCACTATTGTGCATCAACCTCCTGTAAACCATATTGTGCATTTTCCCCCTGGATTTTAATGAAAGAAGAATTGTGCAAAAGCCACTGCTTTGTCCCAGAACTGAAACAAAGAGGAACCACACAGGAAAGATGCAGCCTCTCTCCAAAATGCCTTCTTCTCTGATTTGGGAGGAAAGCGCCTAGACTCACCAGCCCATAATTGTGGTTGTTATTTAATCCTCCTTGGTACAAAGCTCATCTTTCCTCTACGCAGAAGTACCATTGAGATATGACTAACCTTTAGGGTTATATCCCAAACTGGGAGTCCAGGGCTTACACTTGGATTGTCTGGGCCTCTTCTAACCTGAACAAAAAGGATTTGAAGAAAATCACATTTTTTTCCCCTTCGCAACAAAGCATTCCTAATCACTTCAGCTTGTTGGTGAATTTTTATTCCCGTGTCCACTTGGGGTATTGAAATCGATCGCTGCAATATTTAATATATTACACTCCTAGGGTCATTGCTCTCCTAAGACCAAATTCTCTCCCTCTTGCCCTCAACTCAGCCTGGCTTCTACCCTCCCACTCCCATCTGTCCAGGCCCTCTATTTATCTGTCCATGCAACGCCTTTAATTCCCAGCCCAGCCAGGCAACTTCACTTTACTCTGCTTTCTGCTGGTATGGAAAATTCTGAAAGCTGTAGGCAGCAGTGCACTTAAAAGGGAAAATGAGGAGCTCAGTAGATTGGAGAAAATTAACCTGCCACAAACAACCTCATTAAAGAACTGCCTACCAAGAGTTAAGAATTAATAGCAAAATGGATGGGAAAAAAACCCTTGAGTGAAGAGACCTTAAACCTCTTCCTCTGAAAGGTGCATAATTTACAAGCCCAACCTAACATTCAGTTTTATTTCCCTTTCCTAGTGACCTGTCCCATAACCTTGTAATCCACTGCAGGGGCATTTTCTGTTTGGCCTTTTCTTTCTTTCTTTCTTTCTTTCTTTCTTTCTTTCTTTCTTTCTTTCTTTCTTTCTTTCTTCCTCACACCATAGGTTTGTAAGTTCTAATACTTTCTTATATTTTTTGGCTAAAAAATACACTTACATTGTTTGGAGCCTTTTAATTTAGAAAGACACTTAGAGAGACTCCTGGAATACCCTTTGGGAATCCTTAGATGATTTGAAGAGTGCCCTTAAAAGAATTGTGTTTGGATAGGAGGGGGTGGCAGGAGGATCAGGCGGAAGGAAGCCTGAAAAACCAGAATGAGAACATTTTGGAGATTTAGGGTTCTGATGGTTTATTTTGCACATGAAGTTCAAATTTAGGTAAAGCCCATGTATATGGGCTTTAAGTTGCTTTTCTAATAAAAATTAGGCAGTGTATTCTATATTGGCATTTTATATGCATAATCTCATTTCAAAGCAGAGCTGCATACTAAATCCTGGAGCAAGCAGATGAGAATGCTGTATGGATATTACACTCAATTTCATTGGCTTCAATGAGACTTGCACATCGCCATTTCCATTGTAATGGCTTATCTTTGGCTTGAATTTTACACATTGACATGCTCTTCCTTCTTTGGCCAGGATCCTGAATGAAGAAACCATGTCAATGGAACAGCCATAATGATTCCATTCACATTATAGCAGGTAGCTGAGATCAATGGTCCTGACAGCGTTCAGAAAAAATTTCCTGCTTTTCTTTTCCTTAATCACAATTTTTTTTTTACTTTATTTTCTTCTCAAAGGAGATCGCATTTAAAATCAATCTGCAAGTATACACTGAAGTATTCGTTTAAAACAGGAAGAGATAGGAAATTTACAATCAGAAAATCACAATCT
>NW_004524784.1:2930715-2941057 GCF_000260255.1 Octodon degus
CCAGCCCCGCCACTTCTGAGCATTGGTTTAAGGCCAGTTCTTTTCCCTCTTTCCACCTCTGGAGAAGGGATTACTGAATCTGGGTCTTTCCTCCTGTGGCTTTCACCTTGATGAAAGGGTTGGGGGTGGGGAAGAAGAGACAGGCTAAGGAGGGTGAGAAAAGAGAGGAGAAAGGAAAATAAAGGGAAAGAGGAGAACTGTAAATAAACCATCTCCTGGAGATTCCTAACTGTATCATGCAAGTTTTCATTTGAATGGATAGGGACCAGGAGGTACCTGAAAGCTCAACTATCTATTGGTCTGCATATTTGGCCCCAAAGTACAGGAAGAAAACTAATCTTTGACATTTGCACTGCTGACAATCAAGTTATTCATTTGAAGGGAGGGAAAAAGAGAGGAGAGATGAAAGTTAAAATGTGTCTTTATTCTTGAAAGATCCAAGAACCTCGGTGCCTTCCTACTGACCAAGTTATTGCCATAAGACCCCTTAATATATTAATGTCATAGCAACTTTCACAGGGGAGGGGCTGGCTGCTGCCTAAGCTCATGCAGTGTCTCCAGCTTGCTGTTTTTCCTTTCTGCTGCTCATAGGTTATCACAAGTATTGTGTTATTCCTGGAGCTAACTTAAACGGATCTTAAAGGAGACAGGCACTAACAATGGGGATGATACAGCAGCCTTCCACTGCCCTACATGTGCTTCTCCAATAACTCAGTCTCAGGGAGAATTCTGAGTTTATCTGTTGTCTCCCCCCCACCCACCTTTGTAGTTAGGAGAAGAGGGTAATCAGCCATTCAAATGTTTTTCCATGTTACCTCCCTTCATTTTTGTTCTGTGCATCTGGGCTAGGGAGACTTTTGCAGACCTGTGAGCAGTTGCTCTTTGCTACACTGGCAATATTTTAGGATCTAAATCCATTGGCTGCTAAGCTTTTTCCATCCCCAAAGGGTCCAACACAAATAGAGTGATGGCATTGATCAGATGAGTAAGTAGATCTTTCTGGAGAGCCTGCTAGTCTGTGTTTCTTCTTTTATTTCCAACCATCTATCCTGATGGAAGACCCAAGCAGCAAGAGCTGCAGAGCTGGGATACCCTAAAATTCAAGTTTCTTGGGTTGTTTTGCCTATGTTCCTTTCAGACTGCACACACATGCATGCATCATCCAGCAGCAGGCTCTCTTAGTCTCTGTCAGAATCCACCCCTACCCACTCATCTCTCTGGGCCTTAAAAGTCCCTTGCAGCAAGGGGACAACCACTGCCCTTCCCCCCAGCAAGGCACCACTACAACCTACAGTCAGGGCCCTGGCTGCAAAAGAATAGAAAGCCCCTTGTGCTGTGACCCAAGCAGCTCAGCTCTGGGAGAAGTCCTGGGAGCCAAGCAGTGGCTGTTGTACCAGCCAGTAAAATATTTATTCAATTGGGCAAACGTTTTTTTGAGCACCCACTCTGGCACTTCTAGGTGCTACTGTGAGGTCCTAGGAAAATAAAGACTGGGGGACTGGCAGTCAGCAATGGAAGTGTGAAGAGACTGCATGGAAGCCATTGACAAGGGTTTAACACCACATGTTTTGGGGTCGTGTTTTTCCAAGCAAACCAGAGTGATCTTCAGGGGAAGCCAAATACTCGGGATGAAAACATCCTGTTTAGAGAAGCCGGAAAGAGAGAAGCACAGCCATAGCCTGCAAGTGGGTTAATCAGCCAGGAAAGGGGCTTGGGAGCCTAAGGCTTGAATTTGGCGAATTTGTGCAATTTGGAGCATTTTCGACTTAGTATTGATCCCTAAACTCAATTTTGAAAACAGCCTCCACTGCAGAAGTGTGAGTTGTGTTATCCCAGTATTTGCACGCATTGATTGGGCTAACATAAAATGCACCATACTCTCCGCAAAGAAGGAAAAGCCAGGGACAGTCACAAGAGGAATAGCAGAAAGCGCATAGTTAATATGGGTTGTATGCGAATCCGCGAAACAAGTACTTTACACCCAGGGGGATTTCACGTAATAGCTAATTTGGTGAGCGAGAGTGCGCAAGCAGAGGGCCATCTTAGGGAAGGGAGATAGCTGAAGACAGTTTTTTCTGATTGGAATTAACATTTCCTTGTGATTTGCATTAGCTGATGTCTGAACCCTAACACACAGTCTGCCTAACTCAGGTTTTCTTCCACTAATGTGGGCTCCAGAAGAAATTTTCCTCTCACTCTCTGCAAGGCCAGAGCTACAAGAGTGAGGAGAGACGGCCGACTGTGGAGAGCTGGCTGCTGCTTCCCCTTACCCCTCGACCGACCACGTCCTAAGTCTAGAGAAAGGCTGACCTGGGAGGCACTTTCCTCCACCCCTCTACACTACAGGACCCAGCCAGGTGCTAGCCTCAAAGTTTAGGGGAGGAACCACATGCCTGCCTGGTTCTGTCCATTCCCAGCCCACATCTCAACTGGTTGGAAAGGGATCCAGAGGAGGTAGAGAAGGAGATAGAAAATATTTTATCTTGGAGTAAAGAAGAAAGTCTTTCCCTTGTCCAACAAATAAAACCTAAACCCCTTACTTTTATTTCTCTTGTCTTCTGAGTCTCTTTCAGGTTTCTAATGGAGAGACTCTGTGTGTGTGTGTGTGTGTGTGTGTGTGTGTGTGTGTGTCCGCGCATAAGAGAGAGAAGAGGGAGGGAAGAAGAGAGGCGCTTTAAACAAAAGGCAAGGAGGCCCAGGCAGGGACCTGGAGCTCTCCCCCACCCCGGAGCCCTGTTCAGCCTACAGACCCTTCAGCTCCGAGACCGAGCAGATAGTTTTGGGGGGCTCTGCAAGCGTTGGAGACCAGGCCTGAGCCCATGCTCTACGCGGATGCAGCCCTGGAGACAAAGCCCAGGATCCGACCGCAGCGCTGCTCCGGTGGTGCCCAAGGACCCCCCGCGGGCTGTGACCTGAGCTGGGGACCCGGCCGCTCCGCCTCCCTGCGCCTCGCCGCCGGGGTCTTCCCGGCCAGCCCAGCTCTCTTCGCCAGCCAGCTGCTCCAGGAGGCCCGCGAGTTCATAACACGCTTGATGGTTCATGAAATCCTGGAAAAAGCCATGCCACTCTGTCCCCGGGCCGGCACCTTCGGCCGGCGCCCGCTTCCACGCGAGGCCTTGGAGGCCGAGCGGCCATTTACTGCCCTTCTGATTGCACTGAAGACCAGGGTTGGCCCATAAAGCCTTTCACACTCAACAATGGGGATTTTCTCAACAATTAACAAGAAACAACATAATAAAGCCATTTACAAAGACCTTGCTATTTACTATAAATTAGGCAGTCTTTAAGAGACCAGTGCGTAATTTCACACACTTTACAACTAGGGCTGCATTTTAAACACCCGGGAAAACAAGCTTGTTGCACTCTCCTGTGACCTGTCTGCTATGCACCTCTATGTCCCCTCATCCCCAGTAGCAGTTTTGTTTGCACTGCTACACTCCAGCCTCCACAACCCGGGTGGCTTTCCAGGTCACTGTCTCACGTTTCCTGTTTCCAGGTCACCATTCCACATGGAGATGCACTAAGTTTCCAGGGACAGGAACCACAGCTTCATGCCAGCCACTCAGCCGCCGGCCAGCCATGCCCCATCACACCTCTCCCACCTTAGGAGGAGCACCCTCCCCATGCGTCCTGGGACTCTGATCGTGGGGCCCAGTGGGAAGCCCACTCGTTTGGCCAATCGCGTCCACAGGCCTGTTCTGGAGGCCTTGAGCAGGTCTGCCAGCCCCATGCGAGGACCTGGGCCCCATATGCCTGAGGAAACATGAGGCCTGGGCTAGCCGGTGAGAAACAAGCCAAGCAGCCGGTGTGAGGACTGGCGAGGCCTTGGGGACACACAAAAGGAGTGCTAAGCCGGGTAGGCGCCCTGGTCCCCGAAGGCCGCCCCCGGAGAGGAAAAGGCTGGCCGGGTTGCCTACCAGGCCAGCCCGGGTTCAGGCTCTTCCGCCCCGGGGCAGCGCAATCGTCACAGGTCCAGAGGACAGCAAGATCTGGGGGGGGGGGGGAGTCACAAAAGAAATTTGTTTGCCACCATGCAAAATGGCGGCACTTAAACATCTTTCTGATGCTGATGGTGGCCCTGGTCAGGGAGCCCAGAGCTGCCTTGGCTCTCTGAAGTCCCCACCGCACCCCAAGTTCGGCGATTTGGGAAGATCGAGCAGAGAAGGGACCCCAGACCTCCTCGGTCATCCAGCGGCCCTTCGCCCGCAGCCCTGGGCAGGCTCGATCATCCCCTGTCTCCCCTCCAGGCCTCAAGGCCCGAAGCCCGCGCCAGCAGCCCCTGGCCACTGACCCCTGTTTACAAACACGGCCTGGGGGCGGGGTGGGGCGGCCGGAGCGCGGGCTGGCGGGGTGGGAGGAGGCCGCGCGCCCCGGAGGACGCCACCAGCAGAGAGGGACGAGGAGTTGGTGCAGAGAGCGGCCCGGCAGCTGGAAAGGACAGAACGCCTTGTTTTTGAAACTGTCAATTCCCTCAACCCCTATTGTGAGGGCTTCATGCAAAACATCTCAGGCCTTTTAAAGTAGGAGCTTGTGAGGCCGCCACAGTCTGAAAAGGAGCGAGAGAGGAGCGGGGGCTTAGGGCATGAGCGAAGAATGATAGCTGGGCCCCCCTCTTTTTTTTTTTTTTTAAAGTAAAAAGGGCCTGCCAAACAGGTAAAATGCAGCCCTCCCCCATCTCCTCGATCTGCCCTGCATCCCCAACCCCCAGGCAAGTTTCTAAAATGCCCTTTGGCCTAGGGAGCAAACCAAAACCAAAGCTAGCATTGAAAACAGTTCTTCCTACAGCCAGGGGTAAAGGCTGGGATAGCTAGGGTAACCGGGAGGGCTCACTAAGGTAGATGCCTGGTTCCTCCTTGCCAGTTTCCTGAGGTTAGTTGAGAGAGCCTTTAATTTCTTTCCGTTTCCTACTTTAGCTCTGGGAAATCCCTCTTTTCACATCCTTTTCAGCAGGAAGTTATTTTCAAGGTGAAGCAAAACTCACGTTTTCTTTCTTTTGTGGATGCTAATGCTTTATTTACTTTTTTTAAAAAATTAGGACGATTTTTGTTTTGTTTTCTTTGAAGGTAAAAAATGCTTTTGAGGAATTGTTTCTTCTACATCTCTTCCTATATGCAGACAAAACTACCTTTTCATAGCAGCAGAAAATGCATTCTCAATCCAGTTCTTGTTTGCCTAGAACTCAGGAATTTCTAGACCATTGGAAGTCACCCAGACACGAATAAGATAAAAATCCACACACCAGCCCATCCAGTTTGTGTTATTGCTGTTTAGTGGTGGCTCCTTGTTGTTGATTTTCAAATAAACAACCATTATTGAGATTACTCCACTGTAATCAAGTAAGCCAGTAGAAAGGAACACCCACTCTAAAAAGTAAATAGTTGGGGGGAAAAAGCAAGCAGCACTTTCTACAAAGGCAGATAACCTGACTATGGAAGAGAGTGCCCTCATCTCTTTAAAAATAATTAAATATTCACTTTACAGTCTTCTCAGGAAGTTACTTTTATGTGACACCAAAAATAGGTTTCCCTCAAAAGTCAGAGAAAAAGGCTTTTCCTGTATTTTCCTCATATCTGTGAATGCTGAGCTCATTTAGACACAGGCATCACTGACCCTGTAAGCCATATAGCCCTCTCCCCCTTTTAAAAATTCTATTCCCTGAAAACATTTAAATGTAAAAATGTAATCTAGCAATGGAGGTAACTTTTGTTTTTCTCTCAATAAGGGTTAACTTTTGAATAAATGGGACATTTATAGCAGCTTTGAAAAAAATCTAGATATTGTCATTAATCATAAAACAACCTAAATAAAATAAACTGTACTGAGAATAATTCCCACAGCAGGATGGGAAAACAGCTAAGGGGCTACCAGGAATTGAAAGAATACCTTGTATTTGCAAGTTACTGCATACTATTGATACGCTCTCCTCACAGAAGCCCCAACTCAGGTTTTGCTGTGGTTGGCTGGCTTATGGTAGTACTGTGGGGCAAAAATTGTGTTGACTATTTAATTTCTTTCCTTTTTGATGGTATCACTCTGGAATGTGTCGGCCTCCATACTGCTCATTCTCCAGCTCCTATAAACTGGCACTATTGATTTGCTGAGAGCTGGACCAAGTGTCAAAGCTATAGACTGATATTTTATGTCACAAATTCCATTGAGTGTATTTGTTTTACTCTATGCTTACTCCATCTTACAGTCCTCCCACACCCAAGATCCGTAGACTTTGGATACCTTCTCCATTTATAATTTAGGAACAATGAGTCCATAGCCAATGAGAAAAGTACTGGTCACCACGTAGTAGTCACTGTTCTTGGAACTTTCTCGACTTAGCAGTAATTATAGAGTAGAAATTACAGACTTCAAGTGTGTGTGTCACACCTTTTAACAGATTGATTTTGCAAGTCACTATATTTAAAATTCTGGATTGCCTTCCAAAGAGGCAAAAGAACTCAGACTAAGAAGTCAATTTTGCTTCTGCTCAGCTTTCTGAAGATTCAACATGGTTTAACATGGACTGGTCTTTGGAACTGTGCACAAATATGGATTCAGAGGAACATCCCAAAATCTTTGCTTTGTCCATATCTACTATTCCAATAAAACTCACTGAACCTACATCTGGCAACATTCAGGAATGAAAGGAGGGAGGCAGTTCAAAGCATCTGTTTACTCCATCCAAATGTATTAAGATGCAGGTATTCTTAGCCCCTGTCCTTTATAAGAGGAAAACCACAGCACATATACAGCAATTAGGGCTGAGACCATCCAGAGCTATCTGAAGCATTTATAGACAAAAAGAAAATTTCAAAAGGGAGTAGGAATTAAAAGGTTAAGGGGGAAAAAATAGACTGCATTTCCATGAGAAATAGTGACTTAAATTCACACAGTAAACATTTCATTGGTGTTTTGTTTTGCTTTGTGATTTATGATCTATAGATGCAACTTCTTCAATTCAAGATAGCAAAGAGCTGAGATACATAAATTGTCAGATGAAGGGGAGTGGATAAAAAATTATTAAATTCAACGTTCATTAAAATAACAAGGGATCACTGTTCCACTTTGTGAAATCTGAAACTTTTAGTATTTGATGGGCCACAAGTTTGTGAAGTTTTCTTGTTATTTAGGAAGAAATTTCCCAGTGTTATACACAAAGCCTGTCTGGCCTCATAATAAAGTATTCCAACAAAACACTGCACCCAATAAATGCATTTCTTTCAGGCAAAAATATTTAAGTGAAAATGTCCACAAAACCATTCATTCCTATTAACTGTTCTTCAATCTGGAATAAGTAGAAATGTATGGAACCAGGAATTTTAAACAGTGTTTTTAATTGAAAATAAAGCTAAAGCATGCTTTTCAACAGTGCAAATTTCCATAATTTTGATTTACTGCTTCCATCATAACAACACAGTACACCAGAGTGGCCCTTACCAAGGGCCAGACTCTACCCATTTGCATGTTGAACTACTTTGATTTTTAAGTGCAAATATAGATAGTCACCTCTGATTGTCACTTGCAGTAGAAACTCTCCTGCTCTACACACAGGATGGTCTGAAAACAGAAGTTTAGAGAGATGCATCAAAAGTATAAGATAATAAAATCCTGAGTTCTGTACCAAAAGCCCTGAAATAACTGTTATTTTCATTGGGGTATTACAACTCTGACCCTTCTTTTTCTTTTTCTTGGTTGTATCTACTCTGGAAACATAAAATATCCTGCTGTTAAAAGAAATATTTTAATTGTTTGGAAAGTTCAAAGTAGTCATGTTCAGACCACAAGATAAGCAGGACAATGCAAGAATCATCTTATTTAAAATGTTTGGGTGAGAACACAAAAAGGACTTTTCCAATTGCAAGGAGGGTCTGCAAAAGTAAAAAATCACATCCTTTACCCCCCTAAAAAAGAAAAAAATATGATTCCATATTCCTTTTACTTATCATATATGAGGCAGCTTCTTATCAGCATTCAGTAAGGATTCACACACCACTCTTTCCACTCAAAAACATAAAAAAGTTAAGTGCAACTACTCTTGGAGAGAGAATGAGGGGAGTGAAAAGAAAAAGATACCCCACAAACAAGAGCTCCAGGAAATTACATTTGGGGCTCACAGAGACTTGCTACCTCACTGTGTAACCATGAAACCTAACAAACTTGCACTGAATTAACAGCTACTCTTCAGGTCTGAAATCTAGTGCATAAACTTAATGGCTCATTGTAATATTTATTATTCAACCTTTTGACATTTATTTGTAGCAGTTGAATTGAGGTACCGGTGCATTATTTGCATTGAAACAGTAAAGTGTTCCAGCTCTGCCATCATAACTGAGTATTACTTGAGTAGCCTGTGGTCTGTAAACCAACCCTTCTCCCACCCCGCCCCCACCCTGCTCCAAAAAAAAAAAAAAAAAAAAAAAAGCCCGCAATGGAAAAAAAAAAAGTAATCCGATTTCTGTCTTCAAAATGGGATAAACCAGGACTCCAAAGGGGGTGTAACACCATTAATGGACTCGTACAAACCATCCTGTGCAGTTTACAACAAAAGGAAGGTAATATGGTTCAAGAAAATATCTTCCAAAACATTTTTATGAATTAAATTTCCTGAATTTGTGACTAGGTGGAAGAGGTATTGCAGAACCGCCCAGCTGCCATTTCCATATAGGATGGGCCTTGTGAGGTTGGGAATCCTTAGTAGTGTTTAAGGAATATGCCGGCCACAAATCCCCATCCTTCCCAATAATGAGCGATGGTGGACAAGGAAAATTTGCCATGAAATTAAATGGCCTTTTCACTGCTGATGCTACATTGCTGGCTACCTTTTTGCGTCTGTTTATAACTGTAAAGTCATCCAGTGTTCCTTCATGTGTCTCAGCTTTACCTGTAGGACGAGGGCTTCTAGCTGATTTCAAATTTGGTTTGACTGGAGGTGTCTGAAGGACAGGTCGTTTTCCCAGTACTAATGTCCGGTAATTTTTTCTCACCCTGGCACCAAATTTATATTCCCCATCCTCAGGTTTTGGAGAACCTAAAGTGCAGGAAAGGCCCTGACTCTGAGCCAGTGGGTTTAAGGAAGGAGGTTCTTTCTCAGGGCATACAAACCCTTCCTTTGCTGTGGTTAACAAGGCGTCCTCCTCTTTATTTTCAGTCACATTGTAAAACTCACCCTTTGTATCATTGCACTCGCACTTTAGCTTATTTGTAATAAGGTCAGGTTCATATTCTTCATTAGCACTATTGTCTTCTACTTTGATTTTAATATTGTGCAGAAATGGCAATGCCTTGTCGCCTGTGTCAGTGCAGGGATTCTCGACTTTAGCTGCTGCTGCTGAATCCACTTCGGGATCAGTTTGTGAGGAGGGCAAATCTGTAGCAAATTCTGGACAATGAGGGATTTTGGAATCTTTTTCGGAATGTTCTGCTGCTCCCAAAGCCTCATTATTGAAGAACCTAGTAGCTATTGTGTTGTTATCTACACAGTGTGTAGCAGGAGTTGCTTGTAGGCATTTCCTAGCCTCTCGGAATATTCTTTGTTGTGGAAATGCATTGTTTGTCTTTGGGCTAGGTGAAGAGGCCCCCTCTGCCAAGCAGTTAATCGTCAGGTCAGTTCTCTTTACAGTACTGGAAATTTCAGAGTGTGGGAATGTAATCTCAGATACCCTATCGTTCCTTATCTCTGGGAAACAACTGCCCAGGCCGGCCGGGCAGTACACCGGAGACGCTTTGGGGGCCCAGCTCTGCAGATTCCACTCCTCGGGGGACTCCGCTTTGACACTGCTCTTGAGGTCGGGAAGTCTGCCGGCATCCTCGAAAGCAGCGGGTTTGGTTGCAGCGGCGGCAGAGGCCAGATGGTACAAGAAGTTGGCCTGCGCCTGCACGCTGGGCGGCTCGCAGAAGCTGGTGCGCCTGAAACGGATGCTCTGCACTGACACTTGACTGGAGCCGGAGCTGGAGTCCGACTCAGTGGACGAGTCCTCCTCCTCCTCTTCCTCCTCCTCTGAGCTGACTTCACTGGAATCCGAGGCCCCACTGCCCCCCTCTTCCTCCTCCTCCTCATCCTCCTCCTCCTCTCCTTCCTCTTCCTCCGAGGACATGGAATTGCTTGAACTGGACAAACTGGAGCCAAAATCCGAGTCGTTGGCTGCATGATCCGAGTAGGAGCTGGACTCGGAGTCGCTGCTGCAACTCTCGGGAAAGCTGCCGAGATGGGGCTGCGGCCGGTGGTGGTGAGGGGGGTGGTGGTGATTCGGCTGCTGCTGCTGCTGCTGGGCACGGTGGTGGTGATGGTGGTGGTGGTGATGGTGGTGGTGGTGGTGGTGGGGAGGCGTGCAGAATCCGTTGACCAGATGTA
>NW_004524784.1:2941647-2958036 GCF_000260255.1 Octodon degus
GACGTCAGCGCGCTGGCGGCGGCGGCGGCGGCGGCGACAGAGGCGCCTGGGTAGTGGCCAGGGCCCGGCCGAGCCTCCTGCGCTTGGTCTTGAGCACGCGCTCGGTCTTGCAGGAGGTGTAGAGCGCTTCCACGTCTTCCCGGGAGATGAGCGTGCATTTGGCGGCGTGGAAGGCGATGCTGTTGATGGCCTTGAGTTTTCGCAACTCCTCCAGATCGCAGTGGTGCTTTTTCACTTTCAGATGATCCATGCGCTTGTGCACGGTCGTCCTCGGGATGTTTTTCAGCAGATCTGTGAAGACTTGGGAAAGGGCAAACATTTGCTTGCCTTTAATGATGAGGTAGCCGAGCCTCACGCCATCCACCTCTTCAAAACCTGACTTCAGGTCTCCCATCTCGGGCACTAAAGGATCCCCACCATTTGCAGGAAATATATACGTGACGCATACATACACATGGATGTATGTTAATCCTCCGCCAGATGCTGCGTGTGTCTCAAGGCATCCTGCTAATAAAATAACAAAGACTGTTATTCCCGGCGAAGGGAGTGCCAAACTCTAGGCGAAATTATGGAAGGGGGGGAGGAAAAACCCCATGAAATTACACTGACTTGATTCTTGCTTTTTTTTTGGTTTTCGTTTTTTTCAAAAAGAGGGAAAAAACCATCCGGTTTCTGATCTGCCAGTGTGTGTGTTGGTCTGAGTCCTCGCTGCAGATCAGTACCTGGGCCCCTCTATTTCTTCTTTCTCCATTGGAGCACTGTGATAATGGAATGTGAAGGCAGAAAGAGAAAAGAAATGCAGCTGCTATTCCCGCCGCTGCTTTAGCTACAAATAAAATGACAGAGTGAAGCGAGCTCGTCCGGAGACACCTTCATCAATTAATTCCCCTAAAGCCAACGCTGATTGGACACTCCTGACAGGTGATGCAATAAAAATTGATATTCCACCCCTTCCCCCCAAAATCTCCCACTAATTAGCATACCCTTATACTGCCACCTCCCCTCCCAAAGTAAATAATACAGTCAGTATATAAATCTTTCCATTAAACTATCGGAGCTCAGAAACAGCCTGACTCACAGACTTCAGGAGAAGCAGTGTGTGCACGCTAAAAAAAAAAAAAAAAAAAAAAAAAAAAAAAAAAGCAAAAAAAAAAAGCCACCGTATATTCCCCTTTAAAGACATATTGCCTATTTTTGCATTATTTGCATTTTACTGATAACAGCTATTATCGTTTCATAGAAAAGCATTTTACAAACATTATCAAGCTCAGATAGAAAGACCCCACCCCCCCTTTCCTTTGGAAAATGGAGCTTAAGCGAAAATGTGCAGAATAGACTGGTATTTCCCTTATGGAAGTAGGGAAGGAGACCGCAGCTCCAAAGTTAACCCGCGCCATGAACCACCCCAGTACAGACTTACGTTTGGAATTTCTCTCGATTCCCCCCCCCCCCAATGCCTTTTTCACAACCAGAAACAAAGTTACGTGTTTAACCAAGGAACCAGCTCAAGGCTCCAGCTCTGAACACTAACAATTCTACTGGATTTCGGTCTTCTGCTGGGGGGTGGGGTGGGGAGGAGGTAGTTTCGCGTCAGACCCATAACAAAGCATAGATAAGCCAGAAATGTGTACACTTTTCACGATTAACCGTGCTGTTTGGAGGCGGGATTGTCGGAGAGTCCCCTGAACAGCCTATGCCAGGGTTCTGTTCACGACAGATCAGAATTCCAGGGAGCAGATTCCTTCCTTGTGCAGCAAAGAAAAGAAAACGTAAAATGCCCAAGGTGCTTCCAGAGGTTTTACATAGTAGTAATGATGAAAAGAAATGCTGATGTATAATGCAGACTATTTTAGTGGTCTTGGTAGTTTAGGTGAACCACAGCTCTCTTTTTCCCCCCATGAAAACCAAGCATCTGCTTTCACAAAATCACTTTGGATGAATATCAGTATGGTTTAACCTCTTCTTCGTCAAATTGAGGCATAGTTTGCTGTCGTTTTCAAGGATATCCAAAATGCTGCCAAAGGAGAGCAAGAGTCTTCCTACTTGTATTACCAGGGTCCCAAGGCGCTTGGTTGGTTGCTTTGCAGAATTCGGCAAAATCTAACTGTTCCGTGTTTGCAACTACAGCATAAATGCAACCCAAGCATTTATGTTTTCTTCTTCCTCCAAAAATAGACACATCTGTGTGGTTAAAGAATAAATGGGTATTTGTGAGCCTTCAAAGAAAAAAAAGTGTACAATAATTTCTTCAAGTTCAAAAGTTCTACTTTCTCCAGTTTTGATCTGGCTAGTAGGTATTCCCCCAGCCCCTCCCCTCACCCCCCCCCAAATCAGACACACAAAAGTATTGCTTGACAAGATGAAATCTCTTGGCTATAGTTCCCCACCCACCCTCATCTCCCTTGTAATTTCCCCAGAATTTTGAAGAGAATTGGGAATTTCAAGAAGTACATCCGGAAATTAAGGAAGTCTATTTAAGAGAGTCTGTAACCCAGGAGGTTGGGATTTGAAAAGTCAGCCCTGGACTACTGTTGCACTCAGCGCAGATGTAATCGCCGCTCTTCAACTTAATCAATGTGTGTACAAACCTCGATGTCTAGTTCTGGCCTTTGAAATCTAAGGCAAGCATTTCCATCCAAGAAATCAGAGCTACAGCAAATTACATTTTTGTCCCTTGAATGAGAGAAGGATCATAGAATGGATCTCGTGATATTTCAGGCTTTAAACGTAACTGAGAGGCAGCGATGAACAATGCCTCCTCACAGCTAATACCATCCACCGAGTTGGCTTTCTTTTGCATCTGGATCTATCACGGCGCTTTTCTCTTTCACTTTCACAGGAGGCAAAATGCACAAGGTTTAAGCAGAAAGCAAAGTTTCCAGGAAAAGCAGATGCTGGTGTTTGTTTTTAAAAGTAGAATGACCGGAGCCTTTCTATTGCCAGTAACAATAATGCCGTTTTAAAATTCCTCCTGATGTACTTATATACTGCCAGCCCTCTCCTCCCACCCCACCCCCGCCCATTCCCCTCCTCCAGCTTTAAGATTTAGATTGGAGAGTCAAACAGCCAAGAAATAGCAAACTCAAAAACAGTCTTTGAGAAGACATTACAAAAGATTGGCTAGAGCCTCCTGTTTTTTTTTTTTTTTTTTTTTTGGGGGGTAGTTTTAGTTGTTCTTGATTCCTGTTTAGATTTATACACGTGCGCGCGTGTGCGCGCGCACACACACGCCCCACATTCCTATTCCTTCAGCACATAGCAACGTGATTTAGTGACCATTTCAAATTTTTCTTCTTTTTGCTCGTCTTTAAAATACTATAGATGGTTCTAAAACTATAGGATATTACATACTAAAAACAAAATAGAATAAAAGTATAATCTGACCTTTTGGGTCAATTAAAGAAAAATAACAGCCAAGAGATATTAGGAAATGTGTCTATATATTACTATTTATGCAGTGTCTCTGTATGTGTACCCAACACCTTTATTCTTATACATTTTTAATACTCCTATTACACATCTTCTTGTCTAATACATTCTTTTGTTCCTTTAACTTCTCCATCACTATGTGTATGTGTGTGAGTGTGCGCGTGCATGCATCAGCACCCGTGCTGGAGCCTTAGCACACGCACACATACACACTCACAGAATGTGACAGGCAGCTTTCTTGTGGCCATCAGCACACGTTGCATATCCGGGGTCTTCTCCAGGCACATTGGGGGTCGATCCCGATAAAAAGATCTAGCAGAGGCCCCTGAGCGTTCACACATGAAAGGCAGGGGACTTTAAGATGGATTTGCATGCACACCGGGGATTTCGATCAATAGCTACCAACATTTATGGCTTAGATTATTAATGCGAAAGCTGGCCAAAAGAATGGGGATGAAAAATTAAAGGTGTCTGTTATCAATTATGCTTAAAGTTATGCAATAATTTACTTACTTTGCCTGGACGTACAGATCCAGATGCATAAAGTACTATTCTTCAAAAGCCAGGGGGTTCTTTGATAAATTTGTTGACCATGTCAGCTGCCTCTACAATCAAAGATGAACCCAATTCAGATGATGGACTGTATTCAAATTCTTTTTTAAGAAATGATATATCAGCTTCTATGTTTCTCACATGTGGATGGCAGTGCCAGATTAACATTTATGTATATAGCCATCTCTGAATTCAGAGAATTACTGTGAATTTAGTCACATATATGGTATGCATTGAGTTTGTTAATTAAATGTAATCATTTACTCAGTGAGAAATGCATAATCTATGAGTTATTGTAAAAAGCATCTTAGCTTTGAAAACAAAGCTGCTTGCTGAAGGTAAATCTGTAGCAAATAAAAATTGAAATATATTCTTAAATGTCCACTTCTACATTTATTGTAAAAAAAAATCAGCACTTTCTAGTTTTTAAAGTGATGGGCTATGAAGATCTGAACATGTTTGTCTTTACTTATCCCATATGAATGTGCTAAATTTACCTTCAGATGTTCTATTTTGATTTATTTTCACTGTATGTTATGTTTAAATACCATAGCAATTCAGTCTGACCTCTTTCCTCTGGAGCGAAGTAATGCACACGGCATTTACAGTCTTTTAAATGGTTAGCTTGGAAATGCAATAGCAATTTGCAGGAGTAGTTTACTAATGGGGAAAGTTCTTTTGAAAATCTGAAGGAAAACCTGAGAGTACTTTTGCATTTCTATACTACAACTGTCATATAATTAAAGTATTGAAGAGCATTAAAATAATCCTTTTCCTTCCAAGCTCTACATACATAATTTAAATAAGGATCAAATCCCCACCAACAGCCCCAACCACCTAACTTTACCATATACAGTTGTTTTAGTGATAGCTGGGCACATTTTTTTCAAAGTGAATTCACACAGAAGAGAGTAAGGAACATCACAAAGGCCTCAACAATATGAGAGTGGTTTGAAGCATAAAAGAAGTCCCTTATACTATTGATTAAAATTAACTATAATATTTACAACATAAAGTCTGAGAAAGTATAGTGTAGTCTCATGTGGCTGAATTAATTGAGGATGGAGGACAATAAAACCTCCAACAGTTTCTTAGTTGAACTTATCTGATATCACACCTTCCCCAATTTGGGGGAGGGAAAAATGAGACTAGAGAAAAAAAGAATGGTTAAAATGAGAAACAACTGAAATCATGACTTAGAATATTTTTCTTAATTTTTTTTCTTTTTGTCCCATTCAAACATAACAGGGCAAGTCTCCCAAAGGGCCCATCCTTCTGTTCTAAGGCATTTAAAAATCCTGTCTTTAACAGAAGATTGGGACACAGAGTATATGCCATGTTGTCTACTGACCCATAATCAAAATGCAATGACCTTCTACCCTTTTTTTGCCCCCTGACCCATCTTGAATTCAATGCAGCCTTTATAAATTTGCAAATCCTTGGAGGTAAAGGGGTTTTTGTGAGGCTTTGTTCTGAAGAAGCCCTAAGAGTGTGCTTTCTAAATTAGACAAAGGTAAAGGGAAACCGTAGTGGATGAGATTTTATACAGGTGAGCAATAGGCAACTCTTCGAAAACATCTTTTGCAAGCTAAAAAGCAGTTACAAACGTAGAAGACAAGGAGGTTATAGATTGCATCAAATTAGAGTGTGGTACAAATCACTCTCATGATGTAAGAAATGGTTAGGCCACAATCTTCCTGCTTTTCTCATCTTAAGGGCTGTGGGGGACCCTAGTGACCAAGGAAGGAATGGGGGTTGGGGAGAGGCAGGAAAAGAAGGGTGAGAGACCTGCTCTACATCTTTATACAGACACAGTCACTTATCTTTCCCGCTATCAGCCAGTTTAAAGGACACCATAATTATGATGATAAAACAATGCCTCCTTATGGGTGCTGAATAAATAAAGAATGTTTACAGCTCCAGAATCTTTTTAATTCCAATTAAATGCTATCAAAGAAAAGCCACTTTTCCTACTGCAACCGCCTTTCCCCCCAATTATCTTGTTTTGTTGCAGTATTTTCCTGATACACAAGGGACTTGAACAATTGATCTGAATGTAGGGGGAAAAAATCAGAGGAAGTAGAATTCAATCTTTCTATATTAAAGAGTACACAAATCTCCAGAACCACTATTTCTTTGGGTTGCCTGGGTTGTTGATTTTTTCCACAGAGGCCAAACTTGTGCAGGCTGATCAATGACACTGTGTTGAGGCCTACCTATGGGTGGCTGAAGCCACCCTGAAATCCCAGCACCCAAAAGCCAAGGTAAGATAGAAGTGGCCTGATAGTCCCTGGAAAGGGAATCCTCTAGTTCTGTTCCCCTGGCTTCAGCCCAAATCCTTCTAGGAGCCCTGGAACCAATCACTGTCTTCCTTTCTGAGGCTATTGGGAACACAGAAAAAAAGCGGGAGATAAAAAAAAAAAAAAATCACAACTTTGAATTTATGACTATGCAAGTATCATTTCATATTCATGACCTCAGCAAATCACATTATAATCACATTTAAACAAGGTTTGGGCAGTAATGCCCATCAGGCTAGGCACTAAACACTAACTACTGGCCAGAAAATTAGGGGTGTGTGTGTGTGTGTGTGTGTGTGTGTGTGTGTTTTAATGTTGGAACCATAGAGTAAAAATTAAGTCTTTTAACTTTGAAAAGATTACTTTTTCTCTTTTGAGGCCAAGTAAACGCCTCTTTTTCATCCTTTCTGCAACATTTTAATTCAAACTTGTATTTCTTTCAGTTGTGGTAGTGTTTTGTGTTTAAAAAAACACATGGCACAAGAAACGATATGGAAAATGCATTCTGTTAAATGGTTTTACAAACCTATGTTTACTCCAAGTAGCGCATTACTAAGTAGGAATTGTGAAAAAAAAGGCTTTCCTCGAAAATATACTTAATATTTCCTGGCAAATACTCTTCAGTAATGTGGTGGAAAAGTCAATGGTAAAAATTTTCTGGTATTTGTGAGTATTCTGGAGAGTTGCAGGCCCCTTTCCTTTTGAAAGTTTAGAGCACCAATACACTCGATTCTACTGGCAGAATTAGGATGGATTTAGAGGGTCCTAAACGTGACCGATTCACTAGGGCGGGGGGCTACAGCTTGCAGCAACGTGCTCGGCAACTTAATCCTACGCTAAAAGAGGGCAGAGAGCGAAAAAGAATGGAATACAAACTCTCCTCACGGTCGTAGTTACTTTCTAGGTGGACTGTGTATTTTAAGTCTGATGGGAGCGACTGCTTTCTGGAGCAAAAAGAAGAGAAGGTAAGTGTTTGTCCTTGTATCCACCAGTTCCTAGAGCAACAATGAAAGAACAAAGGAAACCACTTCCCCATGTGAACATTTCCTGCGTCTTTCTCCGTTTCAAGCCCAAAAAGCTTCCGAGGGGATTCGCTTTACTCTACCTTAGTGGTTGCTAGGCTCGTGGAGCGGGGAAGGGGAGAAAAGTTAAGAGAGTGTAAATATAGACTAAATAATAATAAAGACTGCTGCGATGGGTCCACGGCGCCAGCCGCAGCAACTTGCAGCCGAAGTTGCTAAATGCATGCATGCAAAGCTCAAGAAACCGTAGATTTCGAGCTCGGCCAGTCCAACAGCCTTTCTTGCCATTTGAAGGGGTCTCTGCGCGCTAAATGTGGGTGCTGCCTGTGGGAACAGAGCGGTGCACGACTTGGGTAGAAAAAGACCTCTCTTGCTGTCTGGGAAAGAGTATTTTAAAAGGAAAGGGAATTCCATTGACGTTTGCTACGGTAATGGAAGAAATGGCATCGATGGCAGGGAAAGGAGAGGAACCTGTATTTAAATACATTTGCTTTGGGGTCCAGGTTATCGGCAAGTGAGTCTTTGTGGGTCTGTGCGGCTAAGTGACCGAGTGCCCTCGGCATTATATAAATGGATGTGTGTGTGTGTGTGTGTGTGTGTGTGTGTGTGTGTTGGGGATCCCTAATGTCATAGAGCTCGTGAAACACGATTTTTTTTTATTGCCCCCCAAGCGGCGACCAAGCCTGGTCCATCCCCACCCCACCACGAAATGCGTATATTACCTGCCCTGTTACAGTGACACATGTTTATGTTTATAGTCCTGGTTTGTAGTAGTGTCAAGAGCCGCAGCGAGAGAAGGGGGAGGAGAATCGGAGAGGGAGGAGTAAATGCAACCACCCCCACTTGTTGTTAAAGCAAATTTACTGCGTTATTGCAAGCCAAGGTGGGGGGCTGGGAGAGTTGCGGGGAAGGGAGAGTTGGGCTGGGCGGTGGTGGTGGAGGGGGTGGGGTTAGAGATCTGCGAGGGGAGCCCCTCCAGTCCAGCAGCCCGGGGGAGAAGCAGTAGGGCCCGTAGGGGAGGAAGGCCGGCGTGGTGGAAAACAAAAAGGTTTCTCCCGCTTGCTGCGTTCACTAAGGGGGCTCTGCGAGCAGGGCTCCAGGGTCCTGACCTCTGACCCCAGCTCCTCTCCGCGCTCTCTCGGTGCCGCGCGGCCACTTTTTACCCAGGATGCCTCGCGCGAGCCGCGCTCGTGCCGAGCTCGAGTCCTTCCTAATCCTCCATTCCCTGAGTCCCCGCCTCCTTTTCCCCTCCCCTTCCCCCCTCCGCCGCGAGCCCCGGGGAGGATTCTCCAGCGGGGAACCCCCACCCTACCCCCACCCAGGCTGCGGCGCTGGCGGAGGAGGCCGCAGCCGGGCCGGGCGGGGCGGGGCGAGGAGCACGGGCCGGCGGGGAGCGGGGGACGCCCCACCGCGGGGCCCCGCCGAGGCCAGGACCTGTTGCCTGTCATTGGTCCGCGCCGTCCCGCGCCCTCTCCCTGCCCGCGCGGCCCCAGCCCCGGCCGCTGAGTCGCGGGAGGAAATAGGCATGGCTGTTCTCTCCGCCTCCCTCCCAACTTTCTTTCTCTCCAGGGGGTGGGAGTAGGGCGGCGGGGGAGAGGAGCCGGCCGGGGAAACTCCGCGGCGGCCCCAGCCTTTCTCAGAAAGTATCGTCACGCGCGGGCCCGCCGCCCCTCCGGGCCCGGCTATTTAACACCGCGGCCCCGCGGTCGGGCCGCGCCCGCCCCCCCGGCCGGCGATCGGCTGCCTCCTCTGCCCGTCCGGGTAGGCGGGAAGGAAAAGCACCGCCGCGCGGCGCAGCCTCGCGTTTCCATAACAGTCTGCTCGGGAGAAAATGAAAAGGGGTAGTTGGGCAGATGTTAGACACCACGATGTGCTTTTCCAATTTTTTATTTTTAATGTGATGGATGGGTTTAGGGTTCCAAGTTGTGTAGGATTATTTCCTTCTAGAGTTGGGATCCCCTTCCTGGAAAGGAATTATTAAATTAACGTTCTTATGGAAATGGTACTCGTCTGAAAAATCCAGGGAGGAATTGTAAAAAAAAAAAAAAAAAAAAAAAAAAAATTATTTGGTTTCGAGAAAATAGTGTTAAGGTGGCCGCCGCCGAGAAAGCAGGAGCCACCGAAGGGAGTCTGGAGTTGCGGGCGGAGAAGGAGGGAAACAGCGGGAGGAAGGCGCTGGGCGGCGAGCGCGAACGCGCGGTCGGAGAGGGCCCGGGACGTGCAGCCGGAGGAAGCGGGACGCAGCGCCCAGCCCGGCCCGGCCACCTCCATTGTTCGGCCCTCGCGCGGTGGCGCGGTTGGCGTGTCCTTCTCGAGGGAGGGGGTCCCTGCTGCCCAGCCGGCCCACGCTGGTGCCTGCCTAAAGCTCCCGTCGGGCCCGGGCCAGCAAGTTTTAGGGTGCAGTCGGGTAGCGACGGGTTCGCTTGGAAAGACCTCGTAGGAAAGAGGCTTTGCGGTGTGCTGCTAAATGGGAAGGGAGCTGGGTGAGAGCGCAACTCTTATATTCGAAGAAAAGGGAAAGCGGCATAATGTTCATAAAGTGATAAGTAGGTCAGCGAAAATGCAGATAATTTTTTCCGGATCTGGAGAGTTACAGCTGATCATGTAATATTTGAAACAGTTTTAAACGTAAGGATTCGAAAATAAGAATCAGGATTCAAAGGAATTCGGAAAAGCACGTTTCGTTGTTCCTGTTTGTTATTACTCAGCTCTTTGTTGAAAGAAGAAATCTGATTTTAGAAGGAAGGGTTGAGCTAGTCCTCACAAAAATGGGTTCTTTCTTATGGTGAAATGCATTTTCAAAATAATCTGAATTTCAAAATGAAAAAACATGTTAAGGGGTCTTTCACGTTTTGGAAACAAATATTTGCAACCCAACCTGCAAAACTATCGCTTATTTTTCTTTGTGAGGCATGTGGGAAAAATATTTCTGGCGAACGTCACAGTTTAAAAAAAAAAAAAAAAAGATTTCCAACAAGTGATCAGCAGTCTTGCAGACAAGACCGAAATCATCGTGCTACATAAAGAGCTGAAGAAATTCAATCGTGTGGCCCAAACCTCACTAGGGCCAGAGAGTAATTTCGACTCTGAATTACAATAGAGTTTGCGGAAATTTCTTCTAAAATACTCATGACTAGTCTGTATATTATCTGTTCTGCTTCCCAAGGTGGGTTAAAAAAACCAATTAGAATTGATCTATGGTGGAATATTATATTTACACATCATCAGGAAAACATTTGACAAGAGTTTTGAATTACAAGAAATAAGTTAACAGATGATATGTTCATAAATAGTATCTGCTTGGAAAGACCTATTAAGAGTCAAAGGTAGTGATGGTTGTGATTTTGCATTTAAAGTGCTATAGGAGTTGTTCGCATTTTAACACTATTTTGCGGGGTTTCAGAACTTGCAATTCCACTCGGAAATTATCCAGTTATTTCGAGGTACAAGGAGAAATTCTTATTTACGAAGTTATTTGAGGTGTAACTATGATAGGATTTGGACAGGAAAAAAAATTGGGGCTGAAAATTAAGTATTTTCAGTCAGCTGATTCCGTTCTACACTCATCCTCCCCCTAAGCTCCCCACTCTTTGTATTCAATTTACATCTTTTTATTTATAAGCCTTTCAATATTCAGAGTAGTTTTATAAGTTTATTTCTTACGTACATGTGGTTGATAGGTCATTTTTTAAAAAATACATTTTACTGTTTCAGGTGTTTTTCATTTAAAGATAAAAAAAATAGTTACAAGTCACAATATACTTGTGAGAAAAACAACAAATGGGTGGAAAAAAAGGCCTGCATGGGGGTGGGGAAGGAGTGGGACGAATAGCATTCCTGGTCAGTCTTTATAATACCTTTCTTTAGTGTTATGTTGTATTTTCCACATCTGTGTGCACCAACCATCATTGCTTTTTTAATTAGGCTAAAGTGCTACCGTCTAAAAACTACCTACTTTCTGTCCTGCAATCACCACAGTAAAGAGTGACAAAAAGTGATTTCAGGCTTTCCTGTTTAATTTGCCAGGAATGCTAAGATTCACCCTATGGGATTATGTTCGTCTTTGGCACTGTTACTGTACAATTGCATGAGGTAAATGTCTACATTATAGAGTTTTTAAAAATCTAAGATGTAGTAGACAGTTTATTAATTGAAGGAATAAAAATGAATTTGTCAAATTCATTCTTTCTGGGACACAATGCACTTAATTAACATATTCTTGGGCTTTTTTCTGGATTTGATAAGCAATGGCCCCTTCCCTTTCAGAGAGGAAAACATTTAAATCTTAAAAAGTGACCTTCTTTAGTACGAATAATATTTGGCAATTCAGTTTAATTTTTCCTTTGTTTTCTTTTTTTGCAGTCCTAGGTATGTTTCATTTCTTTCATAGTTCTCTTCCATTTTAAAAACTGATTTTCCTCTTTCCCTGTCTAGAATCTTTTTCATTTAATCTTATTGTATCCTATAAACAGACACCTAAATATATCACTTAAATCAGACTTTAGTTATAACAGAGATGCAAACTTTAGCATCAGTAACAAAATGGAACAAGGGTTTTTACAGTTCTACTCTCCATTATATTCATGATATCCTGAAAAGTCAGAGTAGCACATTTAAGTATTGTTGCATCACAGAAAAAAAAGCCCAACTCTGAAATGTTTGAGATTTGTGTAACATCTAGAAGATCTAAAGGCATTTTTGAGATAACTATTTTTCTACTGGTAATTACAAGGTTTTTAACCCCCCCCCATGTAAAGACAGCCAATTAAGATCAATTTTATAGCAAAAGGAATAGCTCTGAAGCCAAATACAAGATTAACTAAGTCAAACCCTATTAAAGTAAATATTAGACCTTGATTATTAAAGATTTTTAATTTAGATTATGAAGGATTTAACTTTGAACATTACCTAACTAAACTTTACAAAAATTAAATCTATCTAGCAATATTAATTATGATTTGAGATTCTGTTTAGTAATGCAATGATGACTTTTATATGAAAGGTGGTTAACATTTTACGACTGTATAAATGTAGACAATTCTAATTCAAAATTATCTGGTAAAAAAACTTCACTAATATTGATTTCAACTAGTAAAAATCTTTAAAGAAACTAATTTATCTTAAAATTTCTGTCACTTATCACTTGGAAATTTTACTTAAATTGTGCATACAAAATAAAATCTTGCTTTATTCTAAAGAATAAAGAATAAAGCTCAGACTGCAATTAGCTTGTAAATACCAATATTGTACAATTAAATAAACATTGTGGGCCTACTATGTGCAGTACACTTGCTATGTGCTATTGTAAGTATTTAAGAAAAATCTAACCTTATCCCTAATCATGCTTAAGTGAAATCTTGCAAAAGCCATTAACAGAATTTCAACTAAAACTATAATTGAATACCCTTTAATGAAAATTTCAATACATGAGACATAAAAGCACCATCTGTGGGTTGCACCTATGAGGTAAATAACAAGCTAGTTGCAGAACTACTTTAGTATTTAAATCAAACTATCATAAATACACATGGCTCATAACATGCTTTTTGCATAAGAGGTAAAAACTTGAGAATCAAAAGTATGTCGAAGAGGATTTATCTAAAAGTCTACAAATCATAAGGAATAGGCTTTTTGAACTCTCCAAGTAATTCATTTAGAAACAAAATTATAGTTTCTGATGAGGTTTAATAATATATGAATTCTAATTGTTTGTTTTATAAAACTTAGTTTCAAGATCAATATGGACTGTGGAAGTTAGGAGTTTGAGCTGGGGAAAGTGTATTACAGTTTTAGGCTTAAAGAAATAGATTTCAGTTTCTATTCCTCATTATAGAAATATACTTTAAAAATGAGTCTCATAGACTAAATGTAATATGAACAAATAGGAGTATAAAAATTTAAAAAGGCAATACAAGTAATGTTAACAAAAACCAAATGCAGTTTTAAATATCTCTTTCACAGCATCTACTTATGTAAATGATTATGGAAAAGCAAATTCAAAAAATTGATACCTTGGTTAGGGACTGAAGAAAATTATAAGAAGATATATTACCCACAGAGTGCGAATACATTTTTTCATTATGGTAGGGTTAGAGGTTATATCATAAAATACCTCACTTGAGTTTTTTTGTGGTTTGCCTTAGATGATTAGTTTAGAGAAATAGATGAGCCAGTATTGTTAGTGGTTTTGTATAAAGGATATTACAGACAATAGGCTTTTCTTTTGACAGGTACTAGATATACTTGGATATTTAGGGAATATGGAATTAGATTTAAATGATAACACTAATATTAAGTTATTTTCTATGGAGTGATTCTATAAATCTCAATAATTTGTTATTTTATATCGGTATTTAAAAATTTAGTTGAACTTTAACAATTTGGGCAAGTTAATTATGTTTTACCTATTCTGAGATGTGAGAATTAGCATATTCAGTGAAGTGTCATACATGTTATATGACTATATTTACATCTAATAAAGGACAAGTGCAACTTTCTCATTGTTGAAGTCTCTATATCCAAAACAGTCTATGGCACACAGTAAATGTTCAATAAATATTTACTGAATGAATAAATAATTCATTGTATATTTGAACTGTTTTATACTGTCTGCTATTCTTCCTTTTCACTTAATATTTTAAAGAAGTACACTACTTGATGTATAAGGAAAAGTTCAATATCTGGTACCTGAGTTAAAATGAAAATGACCTATTACACCTATTTTTTTCCTCATTATTTTCATAACTCAATGCATCATGTTAAAAATCAGCTTTAAATACTTGGAATTATATTTTGTTAACATTTATACAGTTATTTAAAATTTTACTAAAATTTCTGCTTCAGATACAATTATTTATAAGCATGTTATTAATTGCTGTATTTTTGATATTAAAATTTCTTTTTTATTATTTGAATTTCAAAAATCTATTACAAATGACTTTGTTTTGCTTTGGAAAGAGTATGGGTTTTACATATATTTTTAAAAAGTTACATGTTACAGGATAAGGCAAGGCACTTGTCCTTTATGTACAAATTAATTCCATCACAAGCTCCATTAAACACAAAATGAATGTTTTTTAAATAACTTAATACATTAAGGTTTGACAGTTGTCTTTGGAAAGAGAAGTTTCACATTGATTTTAACTCAAAATTACATTAGGAGTTGAGGCAGGAGTTAGATATTGAACTGGTATCCTTTGTATAAGGGCAAGATAAAATACTGAATACTGTGTAGTTAGGATGTACAAAAATTGTACATTTGTTTGAAGGGCATTTTAAGAACATTACTATAATTCCCCAAATTTATTAATTGTTGCCATAGCATCTAATCCCTCAGTCACCTTTTCTAAGTGCATTTATGTAGGTAACAGAGAATTGGCATTTCTGTATGTCTTTTCCATTTGTGTCTTTGGTGGACATTTTCTTCATATCAGTAAGCTTTGGTAATGTCCATTTCTATCTTATTTAGCTTTAAAGACATTTGAATATATTTGCTAATCTACGCTTACACTGTGGTATCGGCCTACCAGTTAATTTGAAATAAGAAAAAGCTATGTTAGCCTTTTCTTCTTTGGAAGAATATTTGCAATGTTTTTAAAGCTTAAACCATTGTATTATTTCCTGGTAATTGAGGGAACTTGGATCTCTCTGTCGTTTAGCGTGATATAAGTGCATTTTCCAGATCTCATTATATGGCTAATTCCTGATAAACCATTTTGTACCTGCAAGTTATTAACTAAAAACCATGAATTCGCCCGTAACTATGCTTGTCATGTCAACAATCAATCCATAATTCCCATTTCATGCTAAACTTTTATGATTAGACACTTTTTGCTTAAAATCAATACGTGATTTACAAGGATCCATAAGGGAAAGGGCAACAGTGGAGTTTCTATTCTTAAAAACTGCTTAGTATCCAGCTAATTATTCAGATAGGCCTAATGCATTTTGTTTGTGAGGGGGGAGCACCTATCTCTGCCACTTAGAGGACTTCACATTTCCAAAAGTAAAAATAGAAAAGAGAAAACTCCTGAAATCAGAACTCTTCATTCAGAACGGCCTTATGGTCTCAATTATCCGTTGGTGACAGACCAGAACCTATATTGTCCTAGAACTACATTTTCCAGATCCCATTATATTGCTAATTCCTGATATCCACTTTACTCCTGCACAGCAAGCTCAGAATGGTTTTGGGGCTCCGTAACACCAGCTTTTGACCTTCCTGGATGCACTTTCATTTGTCTGCGGGGCCAACGTGGTACATAAGTGGGCGGCAGCTCTGGCAACACTTCCAATGGGTGAACTTGGGTGGAATCCAGAATGTGAATTTAATGGGTGGAGTGGCTGCGGCAGCGTTGTGAAGTTAGCGTGGCCAACTGCAGGAAGCCATGCTTCATTACACCCTTCAGGGAAGCGGGTGCATGCTTCCAACCACAGTCACCTACCCGCCACTTTGGGAAAACAAGGCTGTCAGGTAGGTTCCCAGGGCCGGGAGATACTCCCGGGGAGTCCCCTCCCGCCTCGCCGACGAATGCCCCCGTAGGCCCTTGGCAGGCGCCTCCCCTTCCTCCGCGGGGCTCCCTCCCGGGTCACTCCCGACGCGCACGCGCAGCCCGCGCAGCCCGCGCCCTCGCGCTGCAGAGGGCGGCCCAACGTCCCTGCCCTCGCGTGCGCGCCCCCGCGGACTCGCTCCCGGCCTCAGTGTGCCGAGGGCTCCCCCCCGCACACCTCAGCGGCGGCAGCGGCGGAGGCCAGCAGCGCGGGGGAGGTGAAGGGGCCGGGAAGGCTGGGTCGGGGCCGAGGGCTGGGCGCGGCGGCGCGCACGCAGGCCTCGCCTCTCTGGGCTGCCTTCCTCACGCTGGCCGCAGGGCGGGCGCGCACGCCAAGTGACGCTCTGAGGAGGAAGCGCAGCCCTGTCCCCTCCCTCGCCGCCTCGGGCACCGCGGGAGCCCCCCATTGCGCCTGTGCGGAGGCCTCCTGGATTATGTGTGCCCGCGCCGGGCGCCAACGCTAACGCCGGGCGGAGGCGGGGAGGGAAGGCGCCGAGGAGGAGGAGGTGGAGGAGGAGGAGGAGGTGGAGGAGGAGG
>NW_004524784.1:2959801-2963355 GCF_000260255.1 Octodon degus
AGCAATGAGACAGTATCAAAACAGGTTAGTAGGACAGTTACAATAATTAATACATTGCATATTGTTGTCTTCATAGTAGTTATTCATAGTAGAAGATGCAGGTATGATATCCTGTCTAAACACTATTAGTACAAGTCGTTCTTCTCATTGAACTAAGAGAAAGTAGTTGTACATCTACCCTAACTATTTTTTTCTTTTTTTTTATTTTTATTTTTTATTTTTTATTTTCCATCTGAATCTTGTTGTTTTTGTTTGAGACTGGAACTCACTGTATAGTTCAGGCAGGTCTTGAATTCACTGTTTAACTGAACTTGTAGTGTTTCTTCTGCCTCTGCCCCTCTCCCCCAATGCTGGGATCACAGGTATGCACCATCATGCCCAGCTGTATGTCATGGTTGGTAAAGCATTTTTACTCTTAAATATACATTTACACATTTAAGAAGGATTAGAAATTTAGGTTTTAATTCTTGTTTTTTGTATTTAGTACAGGGTCTACAGGGTCTCACTACACAGATGGGACTCGTGATCCACCTGTCTTCAGCCTTCCAAGCTCTGGGATTACAGCTGGGCATTGAAGCTGTCTGCCTAAGCAGGCACTTCAGTCCGCTGAGCTATCTGGCCAGCCCATAGAAATTTAGCTTTTGGAGATTTGAAAAATTATGCTGGTTTTATTTATTCTTCCTGATGTTTAAGATATGTTTACTGGGCTGGGGAGATAGCTCATGGTCTAAGTGCCTGCCTGGCAAGCACAAGGACCCAAGTTTGATCCCTGGTACCAAATGCCCTTCCAGCCCCAGGAATCCTGGTGCACCTCCTGAGATTGGGTATGGCAGCACATGCCTGAAATCCTAGTGCTGGTGAGGCTGAGACAAGAGGATCACAATGAGTCTGAGCCACAAAATAAAATAAATACATGATTTATTTATTTTTATTTTTATTTTTTTGCGGAACCGGGGATTGAACTCAGGTCCTTGCTCTTGCCAGACAAGCACTTATTCTACTGAGCTATCTCGCCGGCCCTATTGATTTATTTTTATTTATTCCTTTTTCAGAGCTAGGGATTGAACTCAGGCGCTTGCGCTTGCTAGGCAAGTGCTTATTCTACTGAGCCATCTCCCTTGCCCAATAAATGATTTAAGAAAAAAAAAGATATGGTTATTGAGTGGGGTGGCATACTCCTGTAGTCCCAGCAGCTCTGAAGGCTGATACAGTAGTATTGCAAGCTTGGGGTCAGCCTGGGCAATTTACTGAAACTCTCTCAAAATGAGTGGATATGTAGCTCAGTGAGTGAGAAGGCTTTGTGTTCAATCCCTGGGCCCACAATGAATAAAAAGATTTTCAAGTTTCTGCTGAGGAAACTCAGGGACACGTCAGTTGAATGTGCTTTTAAGTTTTTTGATTTATTTATTTTTTATTTTATTTTGCGGAACCGGGGATTGAACTCAGGCCCTTGTGCTTGCCAGGGAAGTGCTTATTCCACTGCCATCTTGTAGGCCCCATGCTTTTAGGTTTTCAGAAAAATTTTAATTTTTTTTTTTTTTTTTCTTTTTGTGGTTCTGGGGATTGAACTCGGGATCTTGTGCTTGCCAGGCAGGTGTTTATGCTACTGAGCTATCCCTAGCCCAAAAATTTTAATTTTGAACTAATATTAAAAAAATCACCTTTTAAATAATGAGGCTGCAGATTTTTTCTTTCTTTTTTTGTGGAACCAAGGATAGAACTCAGGCCCTTGCGCTTGCCAGGGAAGTGCTCATTCTACTGAGCCATCTCCTTGGCTCCTCTTTCTCTTTTTTTTTTTTTTTAATTTTAGGGAAGGATCTACAGGATATTCAGGGTCTCACTACTAGATCATACTCATAGTGATCCGCCTGTTTGCAGCCTCCTGAGAGCTGGGATTACAGGTGCGTGCCACCATGCCCAGTCTCAATTGCCTTCTCAGCGTGCCCCAGGGACAGGGCCAACACAGGAGGCCCAGGGATTGAACTGAGGGTCCCTGAGCCTGCTTGCAGGCACTTTATTTATTTATTTATTTGGTGGAACCGGGGATTGAACTCAGATCCTTGCGTTTACCAGTCAAGCGCTTATCCTATGAACCATCTCCCCGGCCCCTTGCAGGCACTTTAATCTGCTGAGCTATTTGGCCAGCCCTTGTGGATTTTTTTCTTTGTCTCTTTTTTAAAGGTTTTTGAGTCAGGGTTTCACTATGTCATTTTGGCTGGCCACAAACTTTCAATGAAACTCCTGCCTCAGCATCCCAAATGCTGTAATTACCATACCTGTACAGTCTATGAGTTAGACATATGGAACATTTGTGCTATAAAGTATTTAGAAATAAAAATACTTGTTTTGTAACATTTGTTTTTATTTATTTATTTATTTATTTATTTATTTATTTATTTTTGAGGAACCAGGGATTGAACTCAGGCCCTTGCGCTTGCCAGGGAAGCGCTTATTCCACTGAGCTATCTCCCCAGCTCTTGTAACATTTATATTGAGAGATAATTCTATACCACACAATTTACCTACTTGTAGTGCTAACAGTTCAATTTATTCAGAGTTGTGCAGCCATTACCACCATCAATTTTATATCCTTTTCATCTCTTTAACAAGAAATGTTGAAAGCCAGGGAGATAGCTTGGTGGTCAAAGGACCTGCCTGGCAAGTGCAAGGTCTCAGTCCTGGTACAGCATGATGTGGTGTTGGCCTGCTGAGCCAGTCCCTGAGGCCAGGTGTGGTGGCGAGACCCTGTACCAAATAAAAGATTTAAACAGACCAAAAAAAAAACCCCAAAAAACAAAAAAAAAAAAAACCACCCAAAAGTTGGGCCCTTTAGCAGTTACTTTCTATTTATATTGAACTTCTGCAGTCCTAGGCAACCACTAATTTTTCTGTTTGTGGGTTTCTCTGTTTTAGAACTTTTGTATGAATGTTAACATTTTGTGTATTAATATTAGTTTCTCCATACTAAGGATTGAATCCATCTGCCTTCTGTACAAAATGTTACATAATTTTCTTCCCATCATAAAATAAAACACCTTAGTCAGGTGTGGTGGTGCACACCTGTAATCCCAGCACTCAAGAGGCTATAGTAGGATTACCAGGAGTTTGAGGCCAGCCTAGGCTACATAGTGAGTTCAAGGATAAATAACCTCAACTACATGGGGAGACACTGCTGCAAAAAAAAAAAAAGTCCATAAAATACAAAAATCCTAGATTAAAAAATTAATATTTATGGGGCTGGGGAGATAGTTCAGTGGTTTAAGCACATGCCTGGCGAGTACATGGACCTGGGTTTGATCCCTGGTTCCACATGCTGTGGCAGCCTAAGCCTTGCTAGCCCTGAAGCTGGGCATAGTGGCATGTGCCTGTAATCGCAGTGCTAGGGAGGCTGACACAGGAGGATCACTATGAGTCCAAGCTGCATAGTGAGACACTGTACCAAATAAATATAAAAAAATCAGAGGGGCTGGGGATATAGCTCAGTAGAATAAGCGCTTGCCTGGCAAGCACAAGGGCCTGAGTTCAATCCCTGATTCTGCAAAAAAAAAAAAAAA
>NW_004524784.1:2963610-2964672 GCF_000260255.1 Octodon degus
TTATTTATTTATGTGTGTGTGTGTGTCCAGCTCAGCCCACCAGGGGGCGGGGCTGGCTGGCATGTGGTGCCGGGGGATTGAACCTTGGTCGCTGTGCTTTGCTAAACTTGTCCTAAGTAGGTGCTTTAGACCACTGAGCCATCTCACCAGCCCTGTATTATCTTTTAATTATCATAAATGACTAAGCCAGGTGTGGGGGGTATGTACCTGTAATTTTGGCACCTTGGAGGTTGACTCAGGAGGATTTTGAGTTTGAGGCCAGCTTGGCAGAGACCCAGTCTCAAAAAAATGCTACATGAAAATTAATTTTGTTTTTGTTTTTGTATCTAGTACAGGGTCTACAGGGTCTTACTGCACAGAGTGGACTTGTAATGATTCTCCTGTTTTCAGCCTCCCAAGTGATGGGATTATAGGTGCACAGCTCCACTCAGCACACCCCAGGGTGGGGCCAGCACAGCATGCCAGGGATGGAAGCTGGGTACCTGCACAGGCACTTTAATTTGATTTGAATAGTTTTCAGGGTAATTTATTATGGCTTTGATAGGTTATTTGACTTTTCCATAGTCCTTCAAATACTAACATTTGAAACGTTTGGTTTCCCAACAGCTTGCTATGGCATTGTTCAAGTACCCACTGGACCATGGTTTTGCAGGAAGTGCGAATCTCAAGAGAGAGCAGCCAGAGTGGTAAGAACTGTTTATCGAAAACATTAGAGTTGGAGTAACTTAGGATGCCAGACTTGGGTTGCAGTTTGAGGGGTTGTCAGTTTCTTGTCCAAATACTGTAATTTTAAAGAGAGAATTTGGGCCTAATACTGTGTTGGGATTTTAAGCAGATTTTGTAAAATTTGGGAAACAGATTGGACCACGTAAGTATATTTGTTAGAGAGCATTTTAAAACATAAAAATAGGAAGTCATACTCAGGTTTTATAACTATGGTTGTAGAGTTAAGAAAGTCTCATTTAAGATTTTTGTTACAGGCCAGGAAGGTAGCTCAGCAGAATAAGCTCTTGCCTGGTAAGCACAAGGGCCTGAGTTCAATCCCCAGTTCCACCAAAAAAA
>NW_004524784.1:2965307-2966356 GCF_000260255.1 Octodon degus
GGTGCTGGGGGATTGAACCGTGGTCCCTGTGCTTTGCTAAGCTTGTTCTAAGTAGGTGCTTTAGACCACTGAGCCATCTCACCAGCCCTTTTTTGTATTTTTAGGGAAGAGTCTACAGGGTGTTCAGGATCTCACTACTAGATTGGATTTGTAGTGGCATGTTTATGGCCGCCTGTTTATGGCCTCCCAAGAGCTGGGCTTGGGGCCTGGGGAGATAGCCTAGTAGAATAAGCATTTACCTGGCAAGTGCAGGGTCCTAAGTTCAATACTGGGTACCAAAAAAACAAAACAAAACAAAAAAGCAAGAGCTGAGTTTATAGGTGAGTGCCACCATGCCCAGTCTCAATTGCCTAGTCTCAGTGTGCCCCCGGGGGTGGGGCCTGCCTGCAGGCGTTTTAATCTGCTGAGCTATTTGACAGGCCCTTCAGGTTGGTTTTGAACTCAGTATGTAGCCCAGGCTGGCCTCAAAGTTATATAGCAGTCGTCCTGTCTCAGCTTCCCAAATGCTGGCATTAATAGGCGTTGAGATGTTCAGACCTAACTAAGCAATATAAGTTTTTTTTCTCTTTATTTAGGTGTGGTGGCACAGGCCTGTAATCCTAGTACTTGGGAGGCTGAGGTAGAAAGATTTGAGTTCGAGGCATCCTGGGCTACATACAGAGTTCAAGGCTAGACTGGATTATTTAGTAAAACACTTTCAAGGGGAAAAAGAAACTAAGAAACTAGGCTAGCAACCTTTTTGAACACTTGAAAACTTCTTACGAATGAAGGGTCCCCCCCCCACCTCTGGGAGCCAGAAGCAATTTTTGTAGTTGAACTTCTGGGAATACTAAGATAAAAAGATTGAACTTTCCTTAGTTGTAGAGAAGTAGGACAAGGGAGATGGCTCAGTAGAATAAGCGCTTCCCTGGTAAGCGCAAGGGCCTGAGTTCAATCCCGGGGTCCGCCAAAAAAAAAAAAAAGTAGAGAAGTATTATCAGTTGCAGTGCACACAGTATACTTGTTTTTCCTTTCTGTGTGGACTAGAGAATTTTTTTTTTTTTTTTTTT
>NW_004524784.1:2966722-2967732 GCF_000260255.1 Octodon degus
GCTTTAATCCACTGAGCTATTTGGCTGGCCCGCAGCTTTCTATGTTTAGTGTATGTAACAAATAGTATTTTTTTGGCTTTGTGTTTTGGTTTTCTTTTGAGGTAGGGTCTTGTTTTGTAGTTCAGACTGGGCTTGAGCTCACTGTGTAGCTCATTCTGTCTTTAAGCTTGGGGCAGTCCTCCTGCTTCTCTTTCCAAGTGCCTGGGTTGCAGGTGTGTGCCACCATGCTTGCTAAATGTTGAAGTTTTATTTTTTCTTGGGCAGTTTTAAGTGAGTAGAAATTATGTCTCAGTAGTCCATTTAGGATTGTAAATCTGAGACTGCTCACATTCTGAGCAGGTTTGTTTTTTTTTTTTTTTTTTTTTTGGTGACATGGGGATTGAACTCAAGACCTTGTACTTGCCAGGCAGGCACTTGTGCCACTGAGCTGTCTCCCCAGCCCACTGAGCAGTAGTTCTTTTTCTTTGCATTGATTGTGTTAATGCATTACAGGATAATTTCAGCTATGTATTAAAATAATGGGACTTAACAAATGGAGGATGCAGTTAAACATTTTAAGGATGCATAGGTCTACTTTTTGACTTTTTCTTCTTGCATTTTTAAAAAAAAATTATTTTACTGATTTTACTGTTTATTATTTTATTTATTTATTTATTTTCATGGAACCCGGGATTGAACTCAGGCCCTTGCGCTTGCCAGGGAAGCGCTTATTCTACTGAGCCATCTCGCCGGCCCTTTTCTTGCATATTTTGGTTTGGAATAGATGTGTCCTCAAAGCATCTTATGTTTTTTTTTTTTTTTTAAATCTTTATTTATTTATTTAGTGTGTGTGTGTGGCCAGCTCAGCCCACCAGGGGGCGGGGCTGGCTGGCATGTGGTGCTGGGGGATTGAACTGCGGTCCCTGTGCTTTGCTTAGCCTAGCTTGTTCTAAGTAGGTGCTTTAGACCACTGAGCCATCTCACCAGCCCTGTTTGTTTTTTTTAAAAATTTATTTTATTTATTTATTTAT
>NW_004524784.1:2968084-2968967 GCF_000260255.1 Octodon degus
ACTGAGCCATCTCACCAGCCCCATCCAAGTAGGTGCTTTAGACCACTGAGCCATCTCACCAGCCCCAGCGTCTTATGTTTTAGATTTTCAGTAAACACTGATAATAAGGCTGTTCTGGGAATTGTCACCAGTAGCTAAAGGTCAAAACGTAAAGAAAATAGGAAACCAGTGTGGTGAGAGATAACTGAAGCACAGTAGAGTTCCTCAAATGCTAATTGTTCTCTGCTTTTGTTCTTTTATCCTCTCTGTGGACATAGTCAAGGTGTCAAGATGAGTAAGGTAGTTATCTTAAGGTAATTTGGTAGGTTTTATTTCAGTTTCCTTTTGTGTTAACTAGGCATGGTGATGCACACTGTAACCTTAGCACTCTTCCAGGCCAGCCTGGGCAAATTAGTAGGACCATGCATCAAAAGAAAAGGGCTGGGAAAGTAGTAGTTCATTGTGAATGGCATGGGTTCAGTCCCACCTATTCCTCTTAGGCCCTGCCACAACAACAACAAAAAAATGTTACCTGCCTGTGTTTGAGACAGAGTCTCCCTGTGTCACCCAGCCTGGCCTTGAACTTGAGATCATCTTGTCTCAGCTCAGAGTGGAAATGAGCTACTGTGCTCAGCTCGTTGTACAATTTTTAAAAAAAATTTTTACTCATTTAATGAGAAAAAAAGATAAAATAGCAATGAAATAATTTCAAAACAGGTTAGTAGAAAAGTTACAATAATTAATACATTGCATATTGTTGTCTTCATATCCTTGTACAATTTTATTTTGTTTTTTTTTTTGTGGAACTGGGGATTGAACTCAAGCCCTTGCGCTTCCAGGCAAATGCTTATTTTACTGAGCTATCTCCCTCCCCCTCCTTGTACAATTTTTTTTTTTTTTTTTT
>NW_004524784.1:2969267-2970618 GCF_000260255.1 Octodon degus
TTTTGAACTGGGGATTGAACTCAGGCCCTTGCACTTGCCAGGCAAGCACTTATTCTACTGAGCTATCTCCCCAGCCCCATGAATTTGAGTTTTGAAATTTCCCTCCCTCTAAAAATAAGAAATCGTATTAGTATTGAGCTGTAGCTCAGTAATAGAGCCCTTGCCTATGTTTCTTTCCTACAGGAAGAAAAGGCTGTAACATTTTCCCACTGCTCTGCCTTTTTAAAAATTACTGTTTTTCCTGTGTTTTTTTTTTTTTTTTTTTCAGTACCAGGTATCGAACTTGGAACCTTGCGCTTGCTAGGCACATGCCTATGCCTCTGAGCTATATCCTTGGCTCTTCCTGGTTTCTTATGTCATTGGGGAAAAATCTGATGGATGGAATTAAAGCCAGGGTTTCAAGGATCAGTCTGAGGTTGCATTGATTTAGAATTCTTGCTTAATGATTATATTTTTAAAAAATTAAAACATTCTTTTTAAGACTGTGTGTGGCCGTGTGTGATGGCATATGCGTGTAATCACAGCACTCAGGAGGCTGAGGCAGGAGGATTGTGGGAGTTCAACAGTGAGCTCAAGGTCCGCCTGACTTCACCAGTAACTGTCATGATCATTATGCATGTCCATAATGCACTAGAACTTTGTGCGATATCCTATCCCGAAACTGTTAGAAGTGCTGGTCATTTATTTGCCATTCCAGTATTTATCTTACGTTTTACTCTTAGTACTTCTTTACTATCACGAAAACTTTTTCTTAGTTCAATTGTTTTGAAACATTTAATTTTTAATTTTCTAAATATTGCTTAATCTTAATTTTTGTTCTAAGATTTATACTATATCTTTGACTTACAATTTATTTAAAAGACATCGTATGATATCTTCTTTAGTATTAGAAACTTTAAAAAGTGTATTTCCATTTTCTGTTGACTTTATATTACTTCTTCCCTGTCTTTTATGCACACATACACACACATATATATGAAAAGAAAAATACGTGTATAACCCAACATGAGATTGGTACTGTTTCAAAGAAATCTTTAATGACCTTTATTTTATTTTATTTGGAACCGGAGATTGAACTCAGGCCCTTGCACTTGCCAGAGAAACGCTTATTCCACTGAGCCATCTCCCCGGTCCCTTTAATGACCTTTAAATAAGGGTTCATCTAATATATTTTATATTGTCCTGCATAACTGTCATACTAAGAGCTCTTTATTGTTTATCTAGGAGCATACTACATCTTCTCTTGCCCTTTATTTTTTATTTTTTTATTTTTATTTTTATTTTCAGAACCGGGAATTGAACTCAGGCCCTTGTGCTTGCCAGGCAAGCGCTTATTCTACTGAGCTGTCTC
>NW_004524784.1:2971528-2973015 GCF_000260255.1 Octodon degus
AACTATTATGACTGATCTGTAAATTCTTTCTTCATTTTTATTTTGGACAATTTTTATTGTTATATTCATTTATGTTTTTAAATAATTTATTTTCAGTTTACAATCTATTAAAATTTTTTTTAAAAAAAGGTCGGCCTGACTTACATAGAGACGGTCCCAGAAAGACCAAAAAAAAAAAAAACAAAATCTGGAAAGTATATGAATTGTGTCATGTTTACTTTTTGTGCTACTGGGGATTGGACCCAAGGCTTTCTCACTGAACTGTATCCCTAACCCTTAAAGTTTTTTTTTTCCGGAACTGGGGATTGAACTCAGGCTCTTGTGCTTGCCAGGGAAGCCCTTATTCCACTGAACCATCTCCTCTGCCCCAGCCCTTAAGTTTTGAATCAAGTTCTTGCCAAACTGGACTTTAGTTTGCTGTTTTCCTGCCTTATCCTTCTACAGTGCTGGGATTACAGGTGTGCAGCACCATACTTGGCCTGTTTATATTTAATTCTAATGAAAATTATGTTAATGTATATTTAATTATCACACATGGTTCTCAGTAAGAGGGAACATATTATGCATTCTTGTGTAGAGTGAGTATGGTATTACTTCATATTTGCTTTAAATCTTTGTAAGGAGTAATCATTTATTTTTTATTTTTTATTTATTTTTTTTTGCGGAACCGGGGATTGAACTCAGGCCCTTGCACTTGCCAGGGAAGTGCTTATTCCACTGAGCCATCTCCCCAGCCCTTTTTATTTTATTTTATTTTTTTGTGGAACTGAAGATTGAAATCAGGCCCTTGTGTGCTTATTCCACTGTACCATCTCCCTGGCCAGAAGTAATCATTTAAAAACTAAATTCAAGTGCTTTTTTTACTGCCCCCCCCCCTTTTTTTTTGGCAGAACCAGGGATTGAACTCAGGCCCTTGCGCTTGCCAAGGAAGTGCTTATTCTACTGAGCCATCTTCCCGGCCCCCTAGTTGTCATTTGACTTAGTTCATTTCTTTTGTTTAATTTTTGTGGTGCTGGAGGTGAAGCCTACTACGCAAGCACTGTGCTGCCGAGCTGTGTTAACCAATTTCATTTGGGCTGGCTATGATACCTTGGTGCATGGCCCGTGCTCTTGCCCTGAGTGGCCAGAAGTACTACAGGAGTGTGTTGCTGTGCTTCACTTTTAGTTTTTCTAGGAAGGATGAAACCTAGAGGCTGAGTGCTAGCTATTCCATTGAGTTGCTCTCCCAGTCCCCATTCTCCTTATTTTTGTTTCCTTGGGGTGTGTATTTTTTTTTTTGTGTGTAATAAAGTTATGTAGGTCTGTCCTTTTTTTTTTTTTTTTTTGAGACAGGGTATTACTATGCAGTTCAAGCTGACCTTTAACATAACTTTGTAGCTCAGGTTGGTCTCAAACTCAAAGTGAGTCTTCCTGCCTCAGCCTCCTGAGTGCTGAGATTACAGGTGTGCACCAATATGCATGGGTATGTTTTTTTTTTTTTTTTTTTT
>NW_004524784.1:2973709-2974337 GCF_000260255.1 Octodon degus
AAACCTCCAACCTCAGCCTCTCCTCAGTGCTAAAAGATTATAGGAACACTGTACCACACCTGGCTATAACAGCTTTAAATTGTGTTTTATTGCTCCATTTTATTTTGTTTCTGCATTGCTAGAGATTGAATCCACAGCCTCGCACATGCTGTACAAGCCCATCTAGCTGCATCCCTAGTCCTTTGTATTTTTTATTTTTATTTTATTTATTTATTTATTTTTTCCTTTGTATTTTTTTATTGTGAGATATGGTGTTGCTAAGTTGTGCAGGCTGGCCTGGACTCTGCGTCCTTCTCCCAAATTCTGTAAATGAAATCACAGGTATTGACCACTGTGCAGGGCTGGTGTTCATTATTATTACTATTTTATATATTTAGTACAGGGTCTCACTATGCAACTTGTACTCATAGTGATCCTCCTGTTTTCAGCCTTCCCAATGCTGGGATTACTTGCATGTGCCATGCCCGGTCTCGGTGGCCATCTCAGCGTGCCTGGGGACAAGGCCGGTGTGGCATGTGGTCCCTGGGATTGAACCCTGGTTCCTGTGCTTGCCTATGCAGGCACTTAGTCTGCTGAGCTATTTTGCCAGCCTGGTGTTCATTATTGCTTATTTTTTGTTTTTGTTTTT
>NW_004524784.1:2975782-2979605 GCF_000260255.1 Octodon degus
GGTGCTGGGGGATTGAACCGTGGTCCCTGTGCTTTGCTTAGCTTAGCTTGTTCTAAGTAGGTGCTTTAGACCACTGAGCCATCTCACCAGCCCCTCCCTAGAAAATTCTTACTGCTTTTTTTTTGCTTGAACCAGGGATTGAACTCAGGCCCTTACCTTTGCCAGGGAAGCGCTTATTCCACTGAGCCGTCTCCCCGGCCCCCTCCCTAGAAAATTAACCAGTACAGTTTTCTAGTGAAGGGGAGGGCCTGTTACCTGGTAGTGTAGTGAAAAGGGTTGGTTTTATTTCTTTTTAGGTTATATCAGTTTCTCCTACTTTTAGCCTCACATGAAACACCTCTCCTCTATATACATAGACCATTATCACTTACATATTTCTCTGCCTTGGACCTAAAGTTCCTCCAGTGTCTGGGGCTGTGTAGCAGAAGTTACATTATTTTTGGGTTATCTCACTGATCTCTTCTTTTTTTTGTGTGTGTGTGGTAGTACTAGGTATTGAACCCATGGCCTCATGCGTGGTAGGCCAGCCTGCTACCACTGAGGGCCCCCCATTTGAAATTTTTTGATGCTGGGGATTGGACCTATCCTATATTCTTATAAAGTCATTTACTGTTGTCTTTTGCTTTACTTGCATCTGAAATTCCATAGTTATTATCTTCCATTACTTTTTTGTTTTCATTTTTTCTGTTTTATGCCTTTTTTGTACTTAGGGCTGGTACAAGGCACCCCAGTGCCTTGCTAATGCTGGGCAAGTGCCTTACCATTCAGCTATATCACTAGCCTTTTTTTTCTTTGAGGTAAGATTTCGTTACATTGTCCAGACTAGCCTTAAACTTAATGATCTTTCTTCCTCAACCTTCCCAGTAGAGCTAGGATTGCAGATGTATACCCCTGTGCTCACTGTTTTATAAACTTAAAAAATAAATTTTAGGGGCTGGTGAGATGGCTCAATGGTCTAAAGCACCTACTTGGAACAAGCTTAGCAAAGCACAGGGACCGCGGTTCAATCCCCCAGCACCACATGCCAGCCAGCCCCGCCCCCACGTGGGCTGAGCTGGACACACACACACACACACACACACACACACACTAAATGTTTTAAAAAAAATTAAATTTTTTGAGATACGGTCTTGTTATATAGACCAGGCTGACCTTGAGCCTGTGTTCCTCCTTCCCTAGCTTCTAGTACTGGAATTATCTCACTGTTGCTACGTGGTGCTTTAGGAAGAAGATGTTAATGACCTGTGCTTCTGATGTTGTCTTCTCTTCCTTTTTGCAAGGTCTTGTTTTGTCATTTACTATCAATAGTTTCTTCATCTTCAGTGTGTCCTGTTCACTTGATTTTTCCCACTGGCTCTCAGATGCTTTTCAACGCATGAATTCTTTTCTTTTGCATGTTTACCCTTTTGTCTTTTTCCTTTCATTAGCAAGTTTCCTAAAAGAACAGAAGCATAGTTGATAGTTCTACTTACTCAACTGCCTTCCATCTTCTAGTCTCTTAAGGTAGTTGTGCTTAATGATTGGATGGACAGATGGCTTTGTGATGGCTTCTGTGTTTTGCCTAATGATCTCATCATGACATTGTCCATTTGGTCTTTTGGTGACCCATAAAAGATTCATGTACAAGAAGTTCTTTAATGAGTTAGCATCAGGAAAATGATCTCACTTAAGGATCCAGTGTATTTCCTTTTTATTTGTTAGATATGTGAGACATTCTATTTTCCTTTTTGCCTTGGCTGCCAGGTAGCCCAGAACTAAATCTGGTCTTTAGTTACATCAGCTGTATTAACCTCATGTTAGTATATTTGGTTTCTCTTCCTTCTTCCATTGGATTTAGGATTTCGCCTCTTATCTCTGTTTCTCTGCATGTTGATTTCATTCTCTCATACTACAGACTACTACATGAGGCTGGAACCATGACTGCTGGCAGCTTTTGGCTTTCATCTTCCCTGCCCCTTCTACCAGGAGAAGGGGCTCTCTGGAAGAATCCTGAGAAGGACTCAGATTGACCTGTCCTGGATCATGTTCCCACCACGCTCTGGCTGGAGTGGGGAGGGTACTATGCTGGCAGACCTCACTAGACCTCATAGTTGGAGTCAGGGGTAAGAGCAGTTTCCCTCATGCCAGGGGGGTGGGTGTGATGCTTACGATACAGTTAAATAACCCATGTCCATCCTTTTAGTACTGGTTTTTGTATTTTTATTGTTATACTATAGATGCTTTATTGAGGACTGCCTTGAAACCTTTCCTAAATATTTTAAGCATAGTAACAAAATAATATACATTTCTATTCACCCTTCACAGTATTTGGTTCTGCACCTAACGCTACATCATGTTACTTTTGCTAACATCAAAAGGACATTTTTATTTTTAAAGTTTTGATTTTAGAGTGAGCTATTTTGAGCATTAAAAACCATCTGCCACAAATGACCCTTAAGCCTTCTCTCTGCAGCTTTCTTCTCCTGACTTTGCAAAGCTCAGTTCTTTCCTGTCTGCCAGCATTGCTTTTTGGATTGCTTTTAGTCATTGCTGTCTTTTTCTTTTTTGGGGGGTGGGGCAGGGGTATTGGGAATGTAATTTAGGACCTCATGCTTGCCTGGAAGGCGCTGTGCTGCTGGCCAGCAGTCTCTAAAATTGAAGTTCCAGGGTTGCTTTTCTGGTCTGTTTATTTGATGTTAATTTATGTGTTTGTAGTGCCTCCAGGAAGGGGTATCCTCATTTTAACCTTTGTTTTTGATTTTTCTATCCAAGTATTCAGTTGCCTACTGCTTATCTCTACTTAGCTGTCCTACCTAACATCTTTTATTTGTACTTTTTTTTTGTGGTACTGGAGTAGATCAAACTTGGGACCTTGTACTTACAAGGCAGGTGCTTATATTTTCCTGGCCCACCTATCATCTTTTAAAACTACTTTTTTGGTACTGGGAATCGAACTCAGGACTGCAGTTTGCCAGGCAGGTGCTGTGCACCACTTAACTATATCCCCGGCCTCTCATCTTCACAAACATTCGTTTGTTCATTCATTCATTCATTCATTCATTCATTCATTCATTTTTTTTGGAGTTATCATAGTAGCTTAAATTACTTAGTTTTATGAAGGTGATACAATGACATAGGTCAAAAAAAGTAAAGCCTTGGGCCAGGGAGATGGCTCAGTGGAATTAGCGCTTCCCTGACAAGTGCAAGATCCTGAGTTCAATCCCTGGTTCCTCAAAAAAAAAAAAAAAAAAAAAAAAAAAAAAAAGCCTTTATTTATTTATTTTTGGCAGAACCAGAGGTTGAACTCAGGCCCTTTGCGCTTGCCAGGCAAGTGCTTATTCCACTGAGCTATCTCCCCGACCCCTTTCAAAAAAATGTAAATAGGCAACTAATAAAATTTCGTTTTCCTAAGGGCTGAGATTATAGCTCATTGGTAAAGTGCATACTGCCCTAGGTTCAAATCAGCTCTCAGCACCACAAAACAACGGAAAATTATTTTAAACTTAACTGGTCTCTTTATTTTTCCAGTTTTGCTTCCCAATTTTCTTTTCATACTGGGTGTTTTTTTGTTGTTTGTTTACTTTAATTTTTTTGGTACCAGGAATCAAATTCAGGACCTTGTATTTACTTGCCAGGCAAATAGTGTGCTGCTGAACTATATCCTTGAAACTCCCTTTTTTTGTTAGGGTCTCACTATTTAGCTCAGACTGGCCTTGAACTGTCAGTGTTCCTCCTATTTCAGTATCATGAGTGCTGAGATTATGGGTACTATTTTTTTTCCTAGTTTCTTTATTTTGTGGTACTAGGGATTGAACCCAGAACGTTTTTTTTTTTTTTTTTTTTT
>NW_004524784.1:2979705-2984766 GCF_000260255.1 Octodon degus
TGGCTGGCTTGAGTTGTAGGGATCGAACCACAGCAACCTGAGCCTGACTGCTTTGTTGAAGCAGCCACTTAAAGAGCTGAGCTAAGGGGCAGGCCCCCAGAACCTAGAATTTTTAGACTGAGCTATATCCCAGGCCTATTATTGTATATTTTGAGACAGGGTTTTGCTAGATTGCCCAGGTTAGGCTTGAACTTGAAATCTTTGTGCCTCAGCTTCCCAGAGTGCTGGAGTTACAGGTGTGTGCCATGATGTCCAGCCTCTCATGTCTGTATATATACAAATATATATTTACACATACACACACATATACAGTTTTTCTTTCTTTCTTTCTTTTTTTTTTTTGGCAGAATCATTTTTTTTTTTTCTCCTCCACAACTGGGGATTGAACTCAGGCCCTTGCGCTTGCCAGGGAAGCGCTTATTCCACTGAGCCATCTCCCTGGCCCCTCTTTTGTGTAAAAATGGTTGCATATTATATATATTGGAATCCTTTGTCCTTTTTTGTACTTTACTTTTTCAGTACAGATAGTCCTACTGGCGAGGCATGGTGGCCCATGCCTTATCTCAACACTAGGAAGGCTGAAGCAGGAGAATTGTGAGTTCAAGGCTAGCTTGAACTACATAGTGAGGTCCTGTCTCAAAAAACAAAAAACCCCTCCTACTTTTAAGATGATCCCTGGGCAAAAAAAAAAAAAGTCTTAAGCAATAGCTCTTCTCCCTTCCCTAGCTCTTTTTTTTTTTTTTTTTTTAATGTATTGGTTGTTACAGGGTCTCACTACACAGCTCAGACTCATAGTGATCCTCCTGTTTTCAGCCTCCCCAGTGCTGGGATTACGGGTGTGCACCACTACGCCTAGACTCTGTGGTCAGCTCAGCTTGCCCTGGGGGTGGGATTCGATCCCTGGCCCCTGCATTTGCTGAAGCTTGCCTTTTAATTTTTATTTTTTTTGGCAGGACCAGGGATTGAACTCAGGCCCTTGTGTTTGCCAGGGAAGCGCTTATTCTACTGAGCCATCTCCCTGGCCCCAGGCAGGTGCTTTAGACTGTTGAGCTATATTTCTGCCTTCCCCAGCTTTTTTTTTTTCTTAATTTTCATATAATTTATTTATTGTAAGGACAGTGCAAATTAGAATTAAAACAAAAAATTGGGGCCGTGGAGATGGCTCAGTAGAATAAACACTTCTCTGGCAAGTGCAACGGCCTGAGTTCAATCCCTGGTTCCACCAAAACAAACAAACAAACAAACAAACAAACAGACAAAACAAAAAACAAGTGATACACAATGCACTTAACAAAGTAATATGAATTTCACAGTATTTGTTGTGATACATAGTGTTGTCTTCCAACCAGTTACTCATATTACCAGATATATGCACATTAAATTGGAAGAAAAAAGAAAAAAGAGAAATGTATAAGAAATTCACAAGTAGGAAAGCATAAACAATTGAAAAAAGGAGACGAAACACTTAAAGCATTAACTGCTCCTTTCCATAGACCAACAGAAATGCACAGTACAGTTGTTTAAACCATCCTGCTTATATACATAGATAAATCTCTTTCTCCTGCTCCCTCTCTTGTCCTTCTTCTCAACTCAGTAACTTTCCTTTTTTCCCTCCATAATTTTATTGAGAAATAGCAATGAGACAGTTTCAAATCAACTTCCCCAGCTCTTGATTGCTGTTTATTTATTTATTCATTTATTTATTTTGTGTGTGTGTGTGGCCAGTTCAGCCCACCAGGGGGCGGGGCTGGCTGGCATGTGGTGCTGGGGGTTTGAACTGTGGTCTCTGTGCTTTGCTTAGCTTAGCTTGTTGTAAGTAGGTGCTTTAGACCACTGAGCCATCTTGCCAGCCCTTGATTGCTTTTTTGATCCGTAAAACATCACCTGGGTCCCAGTTTGTCATGGTGTTTCTTACTACTAATATAGGGGAAATTTTTTTTACTATTGTATTTCCACTAAAAATAATTGTTTTAAGACTTAAACATTTAATTTCTCACAGTATAGCTGGGTAAGAGAATAGACCTGACCCCAGGACCTGGTGGCATACACCTAAGGCAACAAACAGAGTGCTGTGAGTTTGAAGCCATCCTGGGCTGCATAACAAGACCCTGTCTCAAAAAAACCAAAAAAACCCAAACAAACAGATATGACAGTCAGGCCTGATGTTACATCCTATAATCCCAGGACTATGGGAAGCTGAGGCTGGAGGATTTTGAGTTCAAGTTCAGGCTGGGCAATTCAGCAGTTTAGTTGGGTCCTGTCTCAAGACTATAAAGGACTGAGAATATAGTTTAGTGGGAAGGCTCTCAGTTCTATACTAGTACCAGAAAAATACTGTGATTTCAGTAGTAATATAGGCACACTTTGCATAATTTTAGAAAGGAATTTGAAAAGAGTCCAGTTGGGCATGGTAGCACATGCTTGAAATTCTCTCAGAAGGCTGAGACAGGAGGATTGCCATGAGTTCAGGGTCAGTCTGATGTAAATAGCAAGACTGTCTCAATAAAGAAAAATAAAAGAGCTCATAACTCAGAATCTTTTTTTTTTTTCTTTGAGGCAGGGTCTTATTGTAGTGTTTAATTTGGTCTTGAACTTGCTCATGTAGTCCAGGCTGGCCTCAGGCTCCCAAGTGCTGGGATTATAGGCACACATGACCATACCCAGCCATAACACAGGGTCTTAACCTTTGATACCCTGGTAGTATGGCGGGGATGTGAAGATCATGGCCTTAGATGCAGATCGAAGTGTTAAAATGATAGTTCAGCCTTTCTTCTGTCATCTAAACCTCAGTGTTTTCATCTGAAAGGTTACATGAAGAAGGTAACATCAGGTGCTTGTATAGAGGAAAATATTGTCTTCACTCCTAAATTGCACAGTAAAATACAGATGTGTTTATTTATTTATTTTTGTGGTACTGGGGATTGAACCTGGATTCTTCCACTAGGCTTTATCACCAGGGTCTTGTTACATTATTGAGTCCCAGGCTGGGTTTGAACTTGTAATCTTTTTGCCTCTGTCTCCTTAAGTGCTGGAATATGGATGTGAAACACTATTCCTAGGTATTGTTTTGAGAGTCTCACTAAATTGCACAAACTAGCCTGAAACTTGTACTTCTACTGCCCTAGTCTCCTGTTAACTGTAATTACAAATGTGTGCCACCATGCTCAGTGGATTTCCTTGTCTTGATCTTAGAGGGAAGACTTTCTGCTTTTCCCCATTTATTATGATCACAGTAGATTGGTCATAAGTGGCTTTTCTCTATGTCTGTTTTCTTCAGGGTTTTTATCATTGGATTTTTTTTTTTTGCAGAACCAGGGATTGAACTCAGGCCCTTGTACTTGCCAAGGAAGCACTTATTCTAATTCTACTGAGCCATCATCTCCCCAGCCCCATAGGTTTTTTTTTTTTTTTTTTTTTGGTGGTACTGGGGATTGAACTCAGGACCTTACGCTTGCCAGGCAAGTGCTTATTCTACCGAGCTATCTCCCAGCCCTGGATATTGGTTTTGACAAAAGACCTTTTCTGCATCTGTTGAGATGATCATGTGATTTTTGCCTTTACTTTTTTTTAACAAATTGCATTTATTGATTTGAGTGTATTGAATTGCATCCCTCGGATTAAGCCTGTATCTCCTTGGTGTATGATCTTTTTGATGATTTGTCACAATCTGCCAGTATCTGGTTAAGGAATTTGTTTTTTCGGAAGACAGGGTCTCGCTATGCGGTTGGCTATCCTTGTGTTCACTTTCGTAGTCCTTAGGTTGGTCTTGAACTCTTAGCAATCCTCCTGTCAAAACCTTGGTTGTAATTGTTTTTTTTAGGTGAGGTTTATTTTTTGTACAGACAGGCCTGGTGCTGAGGACTGAACCTAGGGTTTCTAGCTTGCTAGGCAAACTTCCTACTGCTGAGCCCCATGGTCTTGAATTTAATGGTGATCTTCCTGCCTCACCCTGGGGAGTGCTGGGATTACAGGTGTGCAGCACTGCACCCAGCTTCCTTGATTCTTTGTATACATTCCTTGTTTAATTTTTTTTTGGTGGCTGGTTCAGCCCACCCTGGGGCTGGGAATGGCATGACACGCAGTGCAAAGGATCAAACTGTCTGTGCTTGCCTAAGCAGGTGCTTTAGACCACTGAGCTATCTCTCTGGCCTACATTGCTTGTTTAACAACTGAATTTTGCTTCTGCAACTACATTAGGCGGAATCAGGGATTGAACTCAGGGATTGAACTCAGGCCCTTGTACTTGCCAGGGAAGCGCTTATTCTACTGAGTTAAATGAATTGGTCACTCAATGAAGGATTATATATAGCATGTACATTACAGTATTCACAATAAAGAAATAGCTAGAGGAAACTTTTACCTTGATGACTTTGCTTTTATCTGCGTAACTATTACATGTAGCGTGATAATGTGTATAGAACATAAAAGTGTGCTATACAGTCCAGTCAGCAAAAATTGTAGTACTATATAAACAAGATATACTGTACAAAAATAAGACATAGAGGTTCTCTAAACAAGATGAACAGAACTGTACAAAAAGTGAGTTACCACATAGCTCAGTGGATTAAAGCACCTGAAAGCAGGTGCAGGGGCCAGAAGTTCGTTCAGGCCTGCCGTGCTGGCCTTGCCCAAGGCAATTGAGACTGGGTGTGGTGGCGTGCCTGTAATCCCTGCTGTAAACAGGCGGATCACTCCGAGTTGGATCCAGTTGTGAGACCCTGAACACCCTGTGTACCCTTCCCTAAAAAGAAATACTACAAAAAAAAAAAAAAAAAAAAAAAAAAAAAATCATAAGCCCGAACAGTTGTTAAAAAGGTAGGCTATTTTAAAAAAAGATAGGTCATTAAATGAGGTATATGGTCCCCATTTCATTAACCTCTGCTCTGACCTTTATATAATTTCCTTTCTTGTACTTATGTGCTCTGCACTTGGGATTTTAAAAAAATAAAGTACTGCAACTACATTTTCATAATTTTTAAAATCTTGGGCTGGTGAGATGGCTCAGTGGTCTAAAGCACCTACTTAGAACAAGCTTAGCAAAGCACAGGGACCACGGTTCAA
>NW_004524784.1:2986486-2992173 GCF_000260255.1 Octodon degus
TGATTTTGTTCCTTGGTCCATTCTGCTAATCTGTCTTTTGATTTGTGAGTTGAGTCCACTTGCCAGGCAGGTTCTTATGCTTATGCTGCTGAGGTGTCTCCTCAGCCTCTACATTGGTAATGATAATTGATCCATATTAATTTATTCCTGTCATTGTATTAATTTCCTGTTGCTCTTTTGATTTTCCCCCCTTCTACTTAATTGCTAACCCTATATGATATATTCATTTTATTGCCCTTTTTAGTATTGTTAGTTTCATTGTTTTCTAGGATATCATTGAGAATTTTATGCAGTGTTGGTTTGGTGGTCATAATTTTTTTTTTTAATGTAACCGGGGATTGAACTCAGGCCTTTGTACTTGCCAGGCAAGCACTTATTCTACTGAGCCATCTCCCCGGCCCAAATTTTTTTTTTTTTTAATCATGGAGATACTTCTATTTTATTTTTCCATCAATTTTAAGATAATTATCTAGGATATAATAGTCTTGAGTTTAAAGTTGTTGTCCTTAAGAGTTTGGAACACTTCTATACTTTTCTTGGCCTTAAGTGTTTTTTTTTTAAATATTTATTTATTTTGTGTGTGGCCAGCTCAGCCCACCAGGGGGCGGGCTGGCATGTGGTGCTGGGGGATTGAACCGAGGTCCCTGTGCTTTGCTTTGCTTGGCTTAGCTTGTTCTAAGTAGGTGCTTTAGACCACTGAGCCATCTCACCAGCCCCTTGGCCTTAAGTTTTATGTTGAGAAATCTATTATGGTTTCAATAGGTTTTGAGACTGGGTGTGGTGGCACATTCCTGTAATTCCAGTACTGAGGGGGCCTGAAACAGGAGGATCACTTTTAGTCTGCGCTGCATGGCAAGACCCTGTACCAAATACATTAAAAAAAAATTCTAATAGGTTTTTCTTAATAGGTGTTTTGTTGCTGTTTTCTAGCAGCCTTTATTTTTTAATCTTTTAATTAATTTATTTGGTACAGGGTCTTGCAACACAGCTCGGACTCTTAGTGATCTTCCTGTTTCAGCCTCCCTAGTACTGGGATTACAGTGATCCTCCTGTTTTAGCCTCCCTAGTGCTGGAATTACAGGCGTGTGCCACCACACCTGGTTTCAGGGCCAGCATGCAATACTGGGGATTGAACTCTGGTCCTTGCACTTGCCAAGCAGGTGTTTAGACCACAGAGTTATCTTCCCACCCTCTGGCACCCTTTAAAATTCTGTTGTTGTGTTTTTGTTATTTCTGGTATTTTAATTTTTTTTTTTTTTTTTTTAACCAAGGATTGAACTCAGGCCCTTGCACTTGCCAGGCAAGCACTTATTCTACTGAGCTATCCCCCCAACCCCTGGTATTTTAATTATTAATGTGCCATGTAGTGGCTTTTATTTTTCTGATCATGGATAGTCAAGTTTTTTGTTTTGTTTTGTTTTGGAAAACAAACTCAGGACTTTGGGTTTGCCAGGTTGGCACTGTGCCCCGAAGCTGTATCCCCAGCAGTTATTCAAGGTTTTATATGCTTCCCTTATTATGTTAAATTCTTTTTTTTTTTTTTTTCCCAGAACTGGGGATTGAACTCAGGCCCTTGCGCTTGCCAGGGAAGCGCTTATTCCACTGAGCCATCTCCCCGGCCTAAATTCTTTTTCCATGTCTGGAAAGTTTTCTATTATGTAAACAAGGTTTTATGTCCTTTGTGCTGTCTTCTGAGTTTTCACTAATTCCAATACCCATAAGTCCTTTTTGAATCATCTAGGAGATACTAGATCCATTCCCTGCCCTATTTGTCTTTTTGAGAAAGGGTGTCCTTGAGTTCACTTTGTCGTCTAGGCTGGTCTCCAACTCATAAAGATCCTCCTGCCTCAGACTCCCAGGTGCGAGGATTGCAAGCAGGTGCCACCATGCGTTGCCATTCCCTTGTTTTTAAGGTATCTCTCGTTAATTGATCAGTGAGCTATAGCCCCATCCTCTAGGTCTAACACTATCTTCATGTTGGTCCCTTCTCTATTCTGGATTTGTTTGGGATTTTCTAATTCGTGTCCATTCTTTCCTATGCTTGGCATTTATGTTTTCCATGTCTTTCTTATGCTCCACTATCTATTTATTAGTGTCTTTTCTGGACACAATCATTTCTTTCATTATGATCATCATCCTTTTTTTTTTTTTTTTTGTTTCGTATAAGATGGTTTTATTATGCAGTTCAGGCTGACCTTGAATTCACCTTGTAGACCAGGCTGACCTCAGACCTGCTGAGGTCCTCCTGCCTCAGCCTACCTATGCACCACTATATCATATCATGTTATTAGTTTTATCTCCTTTAAATTCATCAGTAGGAGCTGACCTTGAGGTCAGTTTGTAGCCCAGGCTGGTTTTGAACTCACACTGATTCTCCTGCCTTAGCCTCCTGATGCTGGGATTATAGGCATGTGCCTGCCACCATGCCTGGCTACCGTATTGTTTTGCTTTTTTTTTTTTCCGAACCAGGGATTGAACTCAGGGCCTTGGGCTTACCAGGGAAGCGCTTATTCCACTGAGCCATCTCCCCGGCCTTGTTTTGCTTTTTATCTGAGATAGGGTCTCACTGTGTAGTCTAGGCTGGCCTCAGATCTCACCAATTAGCCCAGTTTGATTCCATTTGCCTCAAATTTGAGGCTTTCTGGCTAATACTGAAGTAGCTGAGTTGACAGATGTGTGTCACAGTAGCTGGCTTCCTTTAGCTTTCTGTCTTTCTTTTTTTAAAAAAATGTATTTAAGTGGTACAGGATCTACAGGGTCTCACTACACAGATTGGACTCGTAGTGATCCTCCTGTTTTCAGCCTCCCAAGCACTGGGAATATGTGCCACCATGCCCAATCTCAGTTCCTGTCTCAGCGTGTCCTGGAGGCAGGGCAAGCACAGCACGCTGGAGATCAAACCCCAGTCCTTGCACCTGCCTAAGCAGTAGCTTTAGTCCACTGAGTTATCTGGCCAGCACTTCAGCTTTCTGTTCTTTTTTTTTTGTGCTACTGGGGATTGAACTCAGGACCTTGTGCTTGCCAGGCAAGTGCTTATTCTATTCAGCTATCTCCCTGGCCCTTAGCTTTCTTATCATAGGAATTTTTTTTTTTTTTCTTATCATATGAAATTGTTTTAAAGACTTGTCTGCTAATTTCTACTGTTGTTTAAGGATTGACTTGAATCCCCCCTCCCAATTGTAGGGTAAAATTTCCTACTTCTTTTTAGTTTTTTTTGCGGGGAGGTTACTGGGGTTGAACCCAAGGCCATTGCACTTAAGCCATTGAGCTACATCAGCCCAGGGCCATCATGCTGATCTATATGTCTAGCGCCATTTTCAGACAGCTGAATTGTCCAGGCTTTGCTAGAAATGCACTCCTCTTGCTTCATCCTCCCAGAGTGCTAGGGTTACAGGTATATGCCACCATGCCCAGCTTTCTTTTATGTAAGTCTTATAAATTTGGGGGTTGATTTTTTTTTTTTTTTTTTTTTAATAGCCATTGTGAATTTTACCTCTTTTTTCCCCCAGGAATTTACTATTTAGTCTAGACTGGCCTGGAAGTCATTACCCTCCTGCCTCAGCCTCCCAAGTGCTGGTATTACGAGGATGTGCCACTGTGCCCAGCTTCTTTCTCTTTGTTTTTGGTATGCCTGGACTTTGTTTTGTGGCATGGTCGAGTTGCTGGGAAAGTTTATTCCTTTGGTTTTTGCTTTTGTGTGGGTGGAATCATCTTTGGATGGGTGGAATCATGCTGTGTTCAGGGTTGTTTTTCCTGTCCTGAAGCTTCTCCTTTCTTAGTATTATGGTGAGATGCAAACAGCTAGGTTTGGGAGTAGACTCTGTGTAAGTTCTGTACATTATTACCTTTTGTTCTCATGGTGGTCTCTTTCCTGCCCATGAAGTGCTGATTTGTCATCTACTACAAGGCCTCGATGGGCCTGCAGGGACCATGGCATTTTTCTCTCTCTCCAGCTCTCTGTTCAGTGTGGATCTCCTTTGCGAGTGCTAGTGCCTTGGCTTGCTTGTGTTCTTGCTCTGTTTCTTCTGTTCAGGAGATCACAGGCCCTGCCTGGGCTTCTACTCCTTGTCCTGCAGCATGGAGACTCCTAAGGCAGTAAGCTGGGTGTGTGGGTGAAGCACGTTGTCATTTGTCTCTTGTCTTCCAGGGATCATGTGTTGTGTGACTTGACCACTCTACTCACTGCTGTCAGTTCATTCATTTTTTGAGTCTTCATTATTTTGCTCAAGAAGACTAAATCTCATCGCCTTTTCTTCTTCTGGCCCAGGCCAAGTGAAGTTGAGCATATTTTAATTTGTATGTGGACCATTCTCATGAAGTTTGTTCTTAACACTTGTAGCTTTATTCTTTGCTATTTTCAGTTCAAAAGGTTTTATATGTTTAGATATTGGTCCTTCATAATATAAATGTATTGTAAATAATTTTCCCCAAATCTTTGTTGTTCACCTATTTTTTTTTTTGTTTATTTATTTGTGTGTGTGTGTGTGTGTGTGTGTGGCCAGCTCAGCCTACCAGGGGGCGGGGCTGGCTGGCATGTGGTGCTGGGGGATTGAACCGTGGTCCCTGTGCTTTGCTAAGCTTGTTCTAAGTAGGCGCCTTAGACCACTGAGCCATCTCACCAGCCCTGTTCACCTATTTATTGTGCTCTTTGATGAACAGAAATACTCCAATCTGATGAAGTCTAATATATTAGTGTTTTCTTTTATAATTATTGCTTATTGTGACCTAAGGCACTCTTGCCTACCCTTGAAATCATGAAGGTAATTTCCTTTATTCTAAAAGTTTTTACTTTTGCTAGTTTATGTTTAGGTCTATAATACAGCTCATTATTGCATTGCTGTCCAGTTATTTTTGTACTATGTTGTAAAAGGTGTCTTCTTTGTGTGATTGTTTTGGTGAGACGAATGGATATAGATGTGGGCTCTCTTTCAGGAGTCTTTGTTCTGTTCCTTTAATCTGTTTGTTATCATTATATTGTTACCATGCAATTTTTTTGTTTTGTTTTGTTTTTTGGCAGAATCAGGGATTGAACTCAGACCCTTGTGCTTGCCAGGCAAGCGCTTATTCTACTGAGCCATCTCTCTGGCCCCAACCGTGCAGTTTTGACTACTTGTTCTTTTATAAGAAATCTTATAGATGGAGATGGTGTTGCATGTCTGTAATTGCAGCTACTCAGGGGGCTGAGGTAGGAGGATCACAAGTTTGAGGCGAGTATGCACAGTTTAGTGAGATCCTGTCTCAGAAAATTAAAAGGCCTAAGGATATAGCCATAATGAATGACCCTGGGTTCCCTCCCCAGTACTGCTTACAATAAAAACAATTGTCAGAATCTCAAGTTACAGTCTTTTTAATTTGCTTTTTTTTTGGGGGGGAGCTGCCAGTTAGCTCAGTTGTTTAAGCGACTGCTCATACAAACACAGACAGGCGTAGGATACCATAGTTCGATTCCCACCTCTACATGCCTTAGCAGACCTGCCCTTAAGGCAACCTGAGCCAGCAAAAAACCAAAACAAAACAAAAAACCCTTTAATTTTCCTTTTTCGAGATTGTTTTGCGTAATCATATAAATATTAGTTTCTCCTTGTCTGTGAGTCTTTTGGAGCCAGATGTTGTGACACATGCCTGTAGTGTGTGCACTCTAGGAGGCTACGGCAGAAGGATCCCAAGTTTAAAGCTCAGTCTGGGAA
>NW_004524784.1:2994053-3005473 GCF_000260255.1 Octodon degus
TGGCTTGAGTTGTGGGGATCGAACCGCAGCAACCTGAACCTGACTGCTTTGTTGAAGCAGCCACTTAAAGAACTGAGCTAAGGGGCAGGCTCCCTCTAGAAGGTTTTTTGGAAAATTACTTAGATTTTTTAAGTATGTGATCATCTCAGAAGTCAGTTTTGGGTTGCAGATGTTATCTAGCATTCTCTCTCTTTTTTTTTTTTAATTGTGTGTGTGTGTGTGTGTGTGTGTGTGTGTGGCCAGCTCAGTCCACCAGGGGGCAGGGCTGGCTGGCATGTGGTGCTGGGGGATTGAACCGCGGTCCATGTGCTGTGCTAAGCTTGTTCTAAGTAGGTGCTTTAGACCACTGAGCCATCTCACCAGCGCCATCATTCTCTTTTTTTTTGACCTATCATTCTTGAGGCCCTGTGTTCAGTTCCTAGCACTGCAAAGGCAATAGCCAGTTTTTCCTTTTCCTTCCTAATTATATTCTTTTACTTTTCTTCCTGTATAGATTGGATTTAAAAACCAGGCATCATGGCACACACCTGTAATTCCAGCACTGGGGAGGTTGGGACAGGAGGATCACTGCAAGTTGGAGACCAGCCAGGATGCTACAAAAGTGAACACAAGGCCAGCCTGAACTGCATAGTGAGAATTGCATAGTGAGATCCTGTCCCAGAACTTAAAAATAAAAAAAGAATGAACTTAATCTTGTTTCCATTTTTTGAGAAGAAGTGTTACAATGTCAGATAGGGCCTTTTTTTTTTTTTTAAACTGGAAATCAAACTCAGGACCTTGCACTTACCAAGCAGGTGCTTGTACCATTGAGCTATATCCCTGGGGCAAGGGCTTTTTTTTTTTTTTTTTTTTTTTTTGTGGAACTGGGGATTAAACTCAGGCCCTTGCTTTTGCCAGGGAAGTGCTTATTCCACGGAGCCATCTCCCCGGCCCCAAGGGCTTTGTATTTTACTTTTTGTGGCTGGCCTTCAACTCACTGTGTAGCTCAGGCCAGCCTTGCACTTGCAGTGATCTTCCCGCCCCAGCCTCCTGAATGCTGGGATTGTAGGCATGTGCCACTATGCCCAGCTCAGGGGCTTTTAATTATGATTTTTTTTTTTTTTTTGTACTGGGAATTGAACCTAGGACCTTGCACTTGCCAGGCAGGTGCTGTGCCACTGAGCTATATCCCTGGCTCTATTATTGATCTTTTTTTTTTGGGAGAACCTGGGATTGAACTCAGGCCCTTGCACTTGCAAGAGAAGCGCTTACTCCACTGAGCCATCTCTCCGGCCCCTCTATTATTGATCTTTATCAGATTTTTTTGTTGTGTTTTGCATTTGAGATAGGGTTCTGTGTAGTGCAGCTGGCCTTTTATTTTAGTGATCCTCCTGTGTCAGCTTCCCAAGCACTGAGATTACGGGTATATACCATCATACCTGGCCAGATTGTTTCCTTTTTCTTTTTACTTTTGAGATGAAGTCTCATTATGTATTTTAGTTAAAGCTGGCTTCAACCCATGGTGATTCTCTTGCCTTAGCCTCCCGAGTGCTGGGATTACAGGGAGTATGGCCATGCCCAGCCATATTATTTTCAAACATAGGTTTTATTATTATTTAGGTTTGGCAAAGCCACATGATACACTTGCCATTTAAAGATATTCTTGGGGCCAGGAAGATGGCTCAGTAGAATAAGTGCTTTCTGGGCAAGCACAAGGGCATGAGTTCAATCCCCGGTTTCACCAAAAAGAAAGGTATTCTTATTGCTTGGTCTGAAGAAGAGGGAGACAGGCCATGTGACCAGAGCTTCCTTGCAGAAGTACAGGAGTGAGTGAGGAGGCAGAGGAAATGTGAGGAGATAGGTATGAGGATAGGGGTGGTGAGGGTGGGTGAGCAGGTTACTATTGTCTTATTTGAGTCATTTCTACGGCTCAGCAACACAAGGCTTGCTTGAAGCAGGAGAGTATTTTTGGTCCAGAGCATAAGCCCGGTAAAGGGAATGTTTATGGATTGCATGCCTCCAGGATTCCTTGGTTTGTACATGAAAAGAGGCAAGCGGTTGTTTGCTATTTCTAGGAATTAGCCTTGGGAGGCTGGTCTTTCCAAGGTTTGTAAGGCTCTAAGTGATGATGAACCTTTTAGAGTTTTTCAAACAGCAGTGGTATGTGTGTCATAGGTTCACCACCACTGCCTTAAGACGTCAAAGATACTTTGAGTTTATTTTGTTTTATAGGTTCTTTAGGTAGAATCTTGTGTCATGAATTTATATCTTTGTTTCTGATATGGTCAGGAGACATAAATGAGTCATGTGCTCTAAATTCTTTGTGTCTTGTTTAGCCTGTGGTCTCTCACGGAGAGTGTGTGATGTCACCTGAGGATAATGATTAGTCTGAAATGTTGTTCAGATAGTTGTGGCTGAGGGAGCAGTGGATAGGTTCTAGTATTGCTGATTATAGAGATAGGCATGTTGAAACATTGTACTCTGGGGAATTTTCTTCTTACCCCTTTTGATACCTTTTGCTACATGTGTTTGGAACCTGTGTTTAATATTAAACATCTATGATTATTATATTGTCTTCATCATTTGCCTTGTTACGAAATGCTTCTTTCTTATCTGTATACATGCTAATCATATTTTATTTATTTATTTATTTGTTTGTTTGTTTTTGGAGGAACTGGGGATTGAACTCAGGCCCTTGTGCTTGCCAGGCAAGTGCTTATTCTTCTGAGCTATCTCCGCAGCCCTCTGTTTTATTTATTTATTTTAATTTTTTTTTGTATTTTAGGGAAGGGTCTACAGGGTGTTCAGGGTCTCACTACTAGATCAGACTCATAGTGATCCTCCTGTTTATAGCCTCCCAGGAGCTGGGATTACAAGTGCGTGGCAACATGCCCAGTCTCAATCACTACAGCAGGCCAAGCGATCAAACCTTGGCCCCTGATCCTGCTTGCAGTCGCTTTAATCTGCTGAGCTATTTGGCTGGCACTTTGTTTTGTTTTAATTTGGAGAGGATAGTGAGGATTAAAACCAGGGCCATAGGATTTAGCTACATTCCCAGCTTTTTTTTTTTTTTTTTTTTTAATACAGGGTCTCACTACACAGTGCCTCCGCAGTGTTGGAATTACAGACTTGTGTGCTACCTCACCTGGGTGCCTTATGCTTGTCAGGCAGGCACTTATGCTGCCAATAATTGCCCCAGCTTTTTTTTTTTTTTTTTTTTTTTGAGGCAGATTCTTCTTAAATCTCTAAGCTGCATAGGTTGGGTCCTCCTTTCTCAGCCAGCCTGTACTACATAGTGAAACCCTGTCTCAAAAGAAAAGAAAAAGATCCTCTTATGAGAAACCTAAAGGTACAAATAATTTAAAGAACAAAATAAAAGATAATAAGAAAGAGAGATAAATCTTTACCAGATGGGAAAGAGGACCAAGTAATGGAGAGAGTAAAGAGGGAGGGAAAAGGAAGAAGTCATAAAAAGATATTAAAATGTATTCTGTACATGCACCAGCTTTCTATAATAAATGCAGTTAGTATGTACTGTAAACATATACTAATAGAAATTTGTAAAAGTTAAAAAAATTAGCAGTTACCTATTCTAGTGGTTTTAAAAAACTTTCTTAGATGTAATTAGTAATTTTTTTTTTTTTTTTTTTTGTGGAACCAGGGATTGAACTCAGATCCTTGAGTTTGCCAGTCAAGCACTTATCCTACTGAGCCATCTCCCCGCCCCAGTAATTCTTTTTGTTTTTAAATTTCTAACTTTCTTTTTTAAACTATTTTTAAAAAATTTTTATTTATTTATTTATGTGTGTGTGTGTGTGTGTGTGTGTGTGTGTGTGTGTTTGTGTGGCCAGCTAAGCCCACCAGGGGGCGGGCTGGCTGGCATGTGGACATGCTGGGGGAAGGTGCTTTAGACCACTGAGCCATCTCACCAGCCCCATTAAATTTCTAACTTTTTGGAGATAAAATCTTGCTTTGTAATTCAGGCTGGCCTTGAACTCATTATCTAGCCCAGGTTCACCTCAAATTTGCTATTTTGCTCTGACTTAGCCTCCCAGTCACTGGGATGATAAGTGAGTGCTACTACAGCTGGTTTTAGTTATTATATTGAAGTGGGACACGGTGGTGTGTCCCTGTAATCCCAGTATGTGGTAGACTGAGGCAGGAAGATTACTGCGAGTTTGAAACCAGCCTGAGCTACAAAGTGAGCTCAAGGCCAACTTGAACTGCATAGCAAGAAAGAAAAAAAATTATATTGAAACTTTTTCCAACATTTTAAATTTGCATTAATGATCAGCAAGGTTTAACAGTCTAATAAGAATTGTTTTTCCCAGTTGGTTTAGGAAGTTTTAATTGTGAATCTGAGGACAAATCTGAATATATGATAACATTTGGGAGTTACATGTTTTCTATAATTTAGACAGCAGTGGAAAGTTTAGATGATGAATGGGATTCTCTGTTTTGTATCATGGCATAAGGCAGTGATGGCAAACATTTTAGAGCTTTCAGAAACAGACCACTGTTGCATATATGACATAGGTTCACCACCAGTAACATAAGGTATTTTTGGACTCAGTCCCATGTAACTGTGCAACATTTTAAAGTTTAGATACCCAGTATGGTGGTACATGTCTATAATCCCAGGTTGAGCCAGGAGGATTACTGGGAGCTGGTGACCAGCCAGGGCTGTGTGGTGAGTTCAAGGCCAACTAGACACTGACTCAAAGAAGGAAGCAAAACAGAACCAACAGAAGTTTAGATGAGGTAGTGAAAATGGTGCTGCTAAACAGTAAGAGAAACGAAGATTGACATACTGGAAGAGAAGAAATCTAGGCTCTGGGGCTGGGGATATAGCTCAGTGGCACAGTACTTGCCTGGCAAGCACACGGTCCTTAGTTTAGTTCCCCTTTTCCACCTCCCCCCAGAAGGAAAAGAAATCTAGGCTCTTATTAAATTTACTGTTTCATCTTAATTTCTCACTCATAGTCTTCCTTTCAAATTCATGTGTTTTACCGCATTGTATGTTGCAAACTTTTTGAGAACAAAATAAGGGAGAAATGAGTAGTCCAGTGTGGCCTGTGGGAGAGCATTCCTTTTTTTTTTCTTTTCTTATTTTTTGCGGAACCGGGGATTGAACTCAGGCCCTTGTGCTTGCCAGGCAAGCACTTATTCTACTGAGCCATCTCCCTGGCCCCCAACATTCTTGCTAGTAGGACAGCTAATGAAAGTTATGCTTTCATTTTTTTTTTAATATTTATATATGTTCATTTTAAATTTGGGGGTGTTGGAAGAGAGCTACCTACACAGTAACTTTGAGTATCACTGTGTGGATTGAGTAAATGATTAAACCAGTTCCTTCCTTCAGAAAGGATGTTGGTACATGTAGGACCATGCCTTCTTGATGAAATCAAAGTTCAAAGTTTTTGAGATTTGACCTTTTTTTTGTGCTAGAGATTGAAGTGAGTTTGGTTCTTTATTATAGGAGAAAACAGACCTACTTGACTATAATAATTGTGTCCAGTCTTAGATAGCAAAGAAATGCAGGTAAATTTTTTTAGTTGCTGGAGTTGAACTCAGGGCCTTATTACTGAGCCACATCCTCAGTTCTATCTATCATGTATCTGTCTGTCTATCGCTACTGGGGATCAAACTCCGGACCTTGCACTTGCCAGGCGCTTATGCTGCTGAGCTGTATCCCTGGTCCTGTCCTTTTTTATTTTGCGACAGGGTCTCATTAAATCACTGAATTGTCCAGGCTAGGCTTGAATTTGTAATCCTCCTCCTTTGGTCTCCCTTGACCATTTTGGGGTTACAGGTATGTACCTGGCTAAAATGTACCTCAGTTCATGAATTTAATTCTTGCCATGACTTTGTTACAAACCAAATTGTTCAAGACCTGAATCAAATTTTCCCATAAAGTCAATAGTGAACCTCATCACTGAATTTGATGTATTTCTTCTCCAATATGGTTTATGACCAATATGGTTTGTGGAGAATTGTGGAAGATACCATAGTACTTTGTTAAGAAACCGTTAAGGGCCGATCAAATAGCTCAGCAGATTAAAATGCCTGTGTAGGCAGATGCAGGGGTTGGGAGTTCGATCCTGACTGGGGTTTGATCCCTGGTGTTCCATACTGGCCCTGCCCCTAGGGCGCACTGAGATGGCAGTTAAGACTGGGCTGGACATGGTGGTGTGCACCTGTAATCCCAGCTATTGGGAGGCTGAACTCAGGTGGATCACTATGAGTCCAGTCTGTGTACTGAGTCCCTGTAGACATTTAATAAAATACCAAAAAAAAAAAAAAAAGGTTGTTACTAGTGCTCTTTGGAAGATTACACATCATTGAGAACAGTTATTTTATGAAGAATGTTTTGAATTTTTTAAAAAATGTATTTAGTACAAGGTGTATAAGGTCTTACTACACATATCTAACTCATAGTGAACCTCCTGTTCAGCCTCCCAAGAGCTTTGATTACAGGTATGCACCACCACGCCCAGTCTCAGCACATTCCAGGAACAGGCCGGCACAGCAGGCTGGGGTCTGCCTAAGCAGGTAATTTAATCTGCTGAGCTATATGGCCAGCCCTCTGTTTTGAACTGTTGATGGAGGGAACTAGTACAAATACTTTTCCCATATTTTCAGTTTTGAAGATGCAGGGAAAATGTTATACTTTTTGTAACCTGAGAAAATCTTTTCAATGACTTCTATTTTTAATTTTTATTTTTTTAAAGAGATGTGAACTGTGTCCCCATAAGGATGGAGCTTTAAAAAGAACAGACAATGGGGGTAAGTAATGAGTTAAAATTTCTGTTGAAAGTTAGAATGAGTCATAATTATTTTAAAATGTTTGGTAGCTTATTTTTTTATATTATTTTTATCAACTTAAATAGTGCTTATTTTACTCAGTTTTAGAATGTGGATGTAAGTTACTAATTTTTTCTACTTTTTAAAAAATTTTTATTTATTTATTTGTGTGTGTGTGTGTGTGTGTGTGTCCGTCCAGCTCAGCCCACCAGGGGGCGCGGCTGGCTGGCATGTGGTGCAGGGGGATTGAACCGTGGTCGCCTGTGCTTTGCTAAGCTTGTTCTAAGTAGGTGCTTTAGACCACTGAGCCATCTCACCAGCCCCACTAACTTTTTGTCTGAAAATGATTATCCTACTTCGTAGATGAACACTGGTTACTTGATGCAAAATGATTGCATACTTCTAATTAAAATCTTAATTTCTTTTGTGTTTTGAGATGGGTCTCACTGTGTTTCCAGGCTGATAATTGTCTTCAAGATCCATCTTTTGTAGTTGGGATTGCAAGCATGTGCATCTCACCTGGTGTGGGTTTTTTTTTTTTTTTTTGGTGGAACCGGGGATTGAACTCAGGCCCTTGCGCTTGCCAGGGAAGCACTTATTCCACTGAACCATCTCCCTGGTCCCTGATATGGTTTTTTAAATGGAAACTAAATTTGAAACTTGAAAAATAAGCTGCATTCTATCTTTTCAGTAAATGCTAATTTGACACCCTAGGATTTGTGTTGCTTGACTATGTAGAAATGCTGACTTCTAGCATTACATTTTGATATTCTTTCCTGAATACTTTAGTAGTCCTAATCTGAAAATCCCAACTATGAAATGCTCTCAAATCCAAAAGTTTTTGAGCACTAATTTTGGATATAAGAGCACTTCAAATTTGAATTTGGATTTGGGAAGCTCAGTTATGCAAATATTCTAAAATCTGGAAATCTCCGGAATTTGAAACACTTCTCTTTCCAAGCATTTTAAGAGGGGAATAAGTAACCAACAGTCATCTCCATTCCTACTTTTAGTTGGCTTTTTCAGAGAAATTTTTTTTATAGCTTAATACACATAGAAATATGTAGATATGACATTTATTAAATGATGACATACTGTGAAAATTTAACTTATGAGAAACTTAACATAGTTTATTGCTGATCATATGTTAAGGTCATATGTTTTTATTTTACCCTGTCAGGAATTATACTCGTGCATTTTGGAGTTAAATCAACCTTTTTTTTTTTCCTCTAGAATTACTTTAATTATTGTGAGATTCAGTTGGCTAATGTTTTGTTTAGAATTTTTGGCATCTGATCCTGAAATTGAAATTAGGCTGTGATTTTCCTTATAGTCTTACCCAATTTGGGCATTTGTATATTGCTGTTCTCAACAAGTTGGGAAGTATTTCCTTCTGTTTACTGGAAACATTAGTATAAGATGGGCATTGTGTCATCCTTACATGTTTGGTAGGATTTATTGCTAAATCTGTATTTGGAATTTTTTGAAGGTTATATTTATAGATTTCTTTCTTTTTCTTTGGTAGAGAGGATTGAACCCAGAGCCCTTTGAACACTTGGCAAGTGCTATACCACTGCAGTGCATTCCTAGCCCTTTAAAGATTTTTAAAATTTTTTTTGGTAGTGGAAATTGACCTCAGGACCTCATGCTTGCCAGGCAAGTCTTGTTTTGCTGAGCTATACTCCTGGCCCTAGCATTTTTTTTTTTTTTTTTAACTAAGTTTATTGACATGTTTTAGGTATACATAATGATCACATTCAATATAGGGAGTTTTTACCTGTATATGGTATAATTTGATTCTTTTTAATTTTTTTCCCCATTTCCCTATCCTCCCTTCAGTTCCTTTTAAATTTTGAGATAGATTCTCACTAAGTTGAGTTGCCAGAGCTGTCTTTGAATACTTAATCCTCTTGCCTCAGCCTTCTTTTTTTTTTGTTTTTAATGTATTTATTTTATTTGTGCGTGTGTGTGTGTGGCCAGCTCAGTCCGCCTGGGGGCGGGGCTGGCTGGCATGTGGTGCTGGGGGATTGAACTGTGGTCCCTGTGCTTTGCTAAGCTTGTTCTAAGTAGGTGCTTTAGACCACTGAGCCATCTCACCAGCCCTTAGCCTTCTGAGTAGCTGGGATTATAGGTGTGTGCTTCTGTGCCCAAAACTTAAAAATTTCTATTTTTTATTGTGATTGGTTTTGTTAAGTTGTAGTTTTTTGGCAACTCATCCATTTTGTTTGTTTTGTTTTTGCACAACCAGGGATTGAACTCAGGCCTTTGCGCTTGCCAGGGAAGCACTTATTCCACTGTGCCATTTCCCCAGTCCCTAACTCATCCATTTTGTCTAAATTTTATTTTATTTTTTGTATTTTAGGACAGGGTGTACAAGGTCTCACTGTGTAGATCAGACTCCTACTGATCCTCCTGTTTACAGCCTCCCAAGTGCTGGGATTATAGGCGTGCACCACTACGCCCTGAGGTCTCAGGGTGTCCCAGGGGGTGGGGCTGGCATGGCAGGCCTAGGGGTCGAACTCCTGGCCCCTGCGTCTGCCTAAGCAGGCACTTTATCTGCTGAGCTATTTGGCTGGCCCTCATTTTGTCTAAATTTTAAAGTATGTTGGCTAAAAGATTTTTGTTTGTATTTTGAGCAAGTTCTATTGGTTAATAATGGGCATATGCTCTTGAGATAAGTATCACTGGATGATTTCGTCATAGGAGCATAGGGTGTCCTTACAAGGGTTGATCAAAATGTATAGTGAATAGTTAAACTAGGAAATTTTATTACAGTGAAAGGCCATCAATCCCAAGAATATTCCCTCTTGCTTTGAGCACTTATCCATTGTTCTGACCATTTTCTAAAACAGTCTGGAGTCCTTGTTCATGTTTTTTTTTGAGATGAGATAAAAAAATAAAATGTTCTCAGGTGTCATCCAACAGAAAAGTAAGCTCATACAAAATTATTGTGTGTCATTAGTCAATGGAATTGGCACTGTGTGACATCTGGTTCTTCCTAAAAGTCGAAATGATTGAGAAAGTGAAATGGTTTAAATTGATTTAGGACATTGAGGCATTTGCAGCAGTACAGCTAAACACATGAAAGAGGACTTTCAGAACTGCTTCAGGAAGTGGCAGACATTGGTTAAAGTGTTTAAAGTGAGGGAGTATATTTGAGGGGAATGACTGATAGTGTGTCTTTTACTGTAATATATTTTAAAAAATTTAAACATTTATTTATAACTTGATTAGACCTTGTACATAAACCTAGGTGATACAGCCTAATGCCTTTATCACTTAAGTTTTATGGTGTAACCTCTTGATCCCTGGCTAAAATCCTGTATCTGTTACTGTATTGAATCCTCAAGTCAGTTGTACCAGGTACTTACAGTTGTAAGTATTGGTGTAACAGAAAGAGGACAGAAGAGATAAAATGGCACCCTGCATAGGCACTTCTGTGAGTGGCGCTGTGGGACTGCACGTGGCTCTGGTTGAGTCATTGTGTGCAGCGAGGATGAAGGCCTGGGGCATGACCCTGTGTGACTGGACTCTTGGTTTGTTCCATAGTCTAGTGAATGTAGTTAGGACAGGACTTTATTTTTATTTATCGGGATGATTATATTGGTTCTTTATTTAGTGGCTTGTTTTAGCTGTCATCATTTGTGCCATTTTCTCTCCTATTTCTCTGACACTGGTTACATGTATAATAGGCTTACATATTTTTTGTCTTTTGTTCCCTTTTTATGTTTCTTTATACTTTGTGCTAACATTCTAGATATTTTCTTTTGATCTATTCTGTTGTCCACTAAATCCTTTTTTATCCATACCTAAATCATTTTTAATAAGCCACTTATTTCTTACTTTTTACTTTTAATTTATTTTTTAAGGTTATTATGTAACCCAGGCTGGCCTTGATCCTCCTGCTTCAGCCTCCTGAATGGCTGTTTTGCTTTTTTTTTTTTTTTTTGTGGAACCGGGGATTGATCTCAAGTCCTTGCGCTTGCCAGGGAAGTGCTTATTCCACTGAGCCATCTCCCCAGCCCTTGGTTTTGTTTTTTGAGGCAAGATATCCAAGCTAGCCTTATTGCTTTCAGTGATCCTCCTGCCTTAGCCTCCTGAGGGCTGGGATTATATATGTGCAACACCATCCTTGCCTCCATATAAAAATGGAATTCTTATGATGTATAGTTTTTAGTTTTACTGCAACAATTGTTAAACTTTTCTTGAATACATTTTTTCATATGCATTTGATCATCATAAGCGTAACTTCTTTATAAAACAGGGCCTTGTTATGTAGTTCAAGCTAGCTTTTAACTCCTTATGTACTATGAATTTCAGGTATCCTCCTGCTTCAGCCTCCGAGGTGTTGGAATTATAGGTGTGTGCTACCATACCTAGCACATACTTTTTAAAAAATTTTATGTATTTGGTACAGGGTCTCACTACACAGCTTGGACTTGTAGTGATCCTCTTGTTTTCATCCTCCCCAACACTGGGATTATAGGTGTGCACCACCATGCCCAGTCTTGTTGGCATCTATTTGTTTTAAAATCTCTATTAGATAACTCTAAAATGCAGATCCATTTTGATTTTTCTTTCTGCTAGCTTCCTCCCTCCCTTTCTCTCCTCTCCCTCCCCCTCTCTCTCCCTCCCCC
>NW_004524784.1:3006097-3012909 GCF_000260255.1 Octodon degus
CCCCCCAGGCAGGCAGGCAGGCAGGCATTTGTGCTGCTGACCTATATTCCCGGCCCTCTGCTGATTTCCATTCATGGTGTCTTATCTCTCATGTGTTCAGGACTTTTGTTCTGAAAATTCTAATTAATCATAGAAATTATTTGTAGTCAAGTTGATAGTATTTTCCTTCCAAGAAGATGCTTCTTTGATGGTGAGGTATTTGTGATTCAGGATTGACTTCATCAATTTTTGTCTGAGTTTGAGACTATGAGCACTCTGGGTGTGGGCTCTGTGAGGCCCTGTGTACTTGCACTACACTCTCCTCCTGGCTGTGGGCCTCTCACAGGACAGGTGGAAGGGGTGAGGTGGCCACTACTTCCCTCTCCCTTTGTCTTAAGTGCCCACATCCATGGCCTTTCTTCCTTTTCCAGTATTGCACTGTTCTTAACTATCATGAACTCTCAGTACTTTTGCTCATATTTTAAAATTAAAAGAAATATTTGATGCTGTTATTAAAATATTTCAAACAGAAATTTAAAATAATGTTAGTATTAAAATGTATTGGCATTACTATAAAAATTTAAAAATTAATGTTAACACTTAGGATTAAAGTGTTGAAACTGTGTGTGTGTGTGTGTGTGTGTGTGTAGGTGGTGGTGCAGGAGAGGAAATCCAGGCCTTTATGTATGATAGGTGAGTGTGTTCCACCACTGAGCTACATCCCCAGCCCAGGAAACTATTATAATAAATAGACTATTTCAAATTATTTTTGAAGTGGTTTTCCAAAAGTATTGGTCTAAATAATTTTGTTTGTCTTGTAAGAAATGTTTTTTTTTTTTTTTTTAGAAATATTAATGCCAGCTATTGAGTTTATAAATGCTTCCCTTCTGTTACTGTGTGTGAGAACTGGAGAAATGACTAAGAATGCTTTGTCAGGAAGAGGTTGGGCTCTTCTGAAGGGGAAGCCAGTGTTGAGGATTTACTACATCTTTTGTTGTGAATTTCTTAAGTAGTCATTCCTAGGGGATCTTTTTAGAAACACGGTGATTTTGTTTTTATTAAAAGTGACTAAGAATGCCTGTAAGAATTACTTCTATTTATGTATTTTTAGGTTGGGCTCATGTGGTTTGTGCCCTATATATTCCAGAGGTACAATTTGCCAATGTTTCTACAATGGAACCTATCGTTTTACAGTCTGTTCCACATGATCGTTATAATAAGGTACAGTAGATATTTTTATTGCTATTTGAATATAATTAGTTTGTTTCAGAACTAGGAGATGGAAGGACATTTTTGTATTTTTAAACTTAAAGGCTTTTCTCAGTTTCTGGAGAGATTTGAATAAAAATAGAATTATTATCCTAAATTATACTTACTAAAATATTGCTAAGGTCATAGGAGTATAAGACAAAACTATGTTACTGTTTCTTCTAATATAGGCAGTAAGATATTTATTACTTTAACATTTACAGGACATAATATCTTTACAAATTTAGCCTTTAAGAATTTATTGCTGACCATTCTCACTTTTGAGATTTCCTTAGATTCAAATAATCATTGTTTTACTCTGATATTCATTACATATCATACTTTATCAAGAACAATTCTATATCAGAAGTTTACATATGCTTGCGAAATTATTTTTACCTTAACATTTGATTTTTATTTTGGTTAAAAAGAAAAAAACAAACCTTGGTGAGGCTTGATGGTCTGCACTTGTAGTCCCAGCTACTCTGAAGGTGGAAACAGGATGATTATCCAGAAGTTCAAGGCCAATTAGGTCCCTCTGTTTTAAATTACAGACAGACAAAAGAAGAAGGTAGGTATAGTGGTGTATGTCTACAGTCCCATTTACAGGAGAGGCTGATGCAAGAGGATCCTAGATTTGAGGAAAACCTAGGAAACTGGGATTACCCTATCTCAAAATAAAATAAAAAAAGGTAGCTTATAGCTTAATGGTAAGCACTTACCAATATGTACAAGGCCCTGGGTTCAATTCCTAGTTACAAAAATAAAGGAGAAAAAGAGGTAAGAGGTGAGGGAGGGAAGAAAGGAAGGAATCATCTATCCTTTTAGATTTTTTGAGTGTTCTTACATATAATAAACTTGTTAAACATTTGGATCATAAGACATTGTTTTTGTCTGCTTTTAAAATTTATGAGTCCTGGACATGATTTTGTGTCAGTAATACCATTGTTGCCATATTTTTATTGAGTACTTAGTCTGTAATACAGAGAGAATTACTAAATTCATTAAACTGAAGTTAAATTAAGCATCTCTTTATTATTGAAGAGTCTCGTTTGGTGCCTAGCATAGAGGTGACACCATTTGAGTCTGTGTAAGAGGTGTGAACATTTTAGAGGGTTCAGTGTACTATGTGAAATTGTCCCCTGGCATGCATTTGCTAAATTATATATAGTAGCACTATATAAAATTGCTCATAGCCTCTTTTTTTTTTTTGTGGAACCAGGGATTGAACTCAGGCCCTTGCTCTTGCCAGGGAAACGCTTTTTCTACTAAGCTATCTCCCCGGCCCCAAGAAGTTTGGTTTTCATTACCATTAAAAATGCTATTCTTGGGCCCGGGGACATGGCTCAGTAGAATAAGCACGAGCCTGAGTTCAATCCCTGGTTTCTAAAAAAAAAAAAAGCCATTCTTAGCCAAACATGGAGGTATATTCATATAATCCCAACACTCCCAGGAGGGTAAGACATGAGGATCACCATTTAAGGCCAGCCTGGTCTACATAGCATGTTCAAGGACAGCCTGTATGATGATACTCTTATCTCCAGGAGAAAAACAAAACAAAATAAAACAATTCTTTAAGTAAAATATTTGGGAAGATTTTTCAAGTGTGATCTTACGTAGTTACTTTTTTTTTAAAAAATTATTTATTACATTTATTTATTGTGTGTGTGTATGTGTGGCCAGCTCAGCCCACCAGGGGGCGGGGCTGACTGGCATGTGGTGCTGGGGGATCGAACCTCGGTCCCTGTGCTTTGCCAAGCTTGTTTCAAGTAGGTGCTTTAGACCACTGAGCCATCTCTCCAGCCCCCGTAGTTGCTTCTTCATTTAAAATAACTCTATTCCTTTTAGATTGTTTTATATTAGAGATCATTTTTTTTCTGATGTATTTGCTGTGTATGTTTTTGTCCAGAGTTTAATATACCCTTGTTTTCTAGTACTGGAGGTTAAGCCAAGCCTTCAGCTCACCAAGCAAGCACCTTATCATTGAACTAAAGCCTCAAGCTCTAATATTTGTCTCTCTCTTTTTTTTTTTTTAATTTTAAAAAACATTTATTTATTTTGTGTGTGTGTGTGTGTGTGTGTGTGTGTGGCCAGCTCAGCCCACCAGGGGGCGCGGCTGGCTGGCATGTGGTGCTGGGGGAGTGAACCGCAGTCCCTGTGCTTTGCCAAGCTTGTTCCAAGTAGGTACTTTAGACCACTGAGCCATCTCGCCAGCCCTAATATTTGTCTCTTAACTTTGTGTTTTCATGTCAATTTATGGAAGTTAAAAATTTTTTGAAACATAATTTTTGGGGGCTGAGGAGATGGCTCAGTAGAATAAGCGCTTGCCCGCAAGTGCAGGATCTGAGTTCGTTCCCAGTTCTGCCCCCCCCCAAAATTTGCAAGTTTAAAATTTGTATACAATTTATAATTTATATAACTTCTTTTTCTTGTTTCTGCCCTTGGTTAAATGTAAGAAGGTCTCTAGACTCTTTGCTTCCCATGTCTGTGTTAGGTGGTGGCAACCTAAGATAGATGAGTTGGCGGTTATCGTTGGGCAGACGTTAGCATTGCTTTCTTTTTTTTTTTTTTTTGCGGAACCGGGGATTGAACTCAGGCCCTTGCGCTTGCCAGGGAAGTGCTTATTCCACTGAGCCATCTCCCCAGTCCCCAAGAAGGTCTCTAATATATACACTTTTTTAGTATTTTCTGTTTATTGGAAAAAAAAACACCAACAACTCGTTTTTCCTTTTTTTCTTGAAGATAGCCTTTTCACCAAATGGTGTTGGGAGAGCTGGATATCTTCTTTTCTTTTTTTTGTGGCCACTCAGCCCTCTCTGGGGGCGGGGCTGGCCCAGCATATGGTGCTGGGGGAGTCATGTGGTGTTGGGGATTGAACTGCAGTCCCTGAGCTTTGCCTAAACAGGTGCTTCAGACTGCAGGGCTATTTCGCCGTCCCTTGTCCGTCTGTCTGTCCGTCTGTCCGTCCTTCCTTCCTTCCTTCCTTCCTTCCTTCCTTCCTTCCTTCCTTCCTTCTTTCCTTCCTAATGTAATTAGTATAGGATCTACAGTGTCTCACTGCACAGATTGGACTCATAGTGATTCTCCCGTTTTCAGCCTCCCAAGCGTTGGGATTTTAGATGTGCACCACCATGCCCAGTCTCAATTGCTGTCTTAGCGCACCCCCGGGGGTGGGGCCACCATGGCATGCCAGGGATCGAACCCTGGTCCTTGTGCCTGCCTAAGCAGGCATTTCCATCTGCTGAGCTATCTGGCTGGTCCCCTTGTTTTTCCTTTAATCTTGAAGTAATTTCAAGTTTATGTACAAGTTGTATGAATTTTGTGAAGAGTTTTTCTCCTTTGAGCCATTTGAGAGAAATTTATGAATATAACACTGTTACCCTCAAGTATAGTATGCATTTCCTATAAGGAAAGGTGTGCTTGGGCTGGTGATGTATTACAGTAGTAGAGGGCAGTGTGTGTGTTGGACTCTAGATTCATCCCCAGCACTCCAAAGAAAGGGGAGGTACTCCTCTATGCAATTCCAGGACAACCATCAGAACTGGAAAATGACAGCACTATATTGTTACTATGCTTAATGACCTCATTTGTTGTCCTGATTTTCTGAGAAATGTTCTTCAGTAGCAAAATGATTAAGAATTACATTTTGGCTTTTATCTTCTTTATTCTGAAATAGTAACTCAATCTGTCTTTGAGTCTGATGGTTTACTATAATCTAGCTGCTTTGTAGGATGTATCCTTATATAAATTTATTAGATGTTGCCTTAAGATTTTGTGTTTTTGCTAGGAATATCACAGAAATGATTGTATGTTCTTCTTGTATGTCCTGTAAGGTGGTATATGATTTCAGATTGGCTCATTACTTCTTCTTGTTGTTGTTGGTTTCTTTTTTTTTTTTTTTTTTGGCAGAACTGGGGATTGAACTCAGGCCCTTGCGCTTTCCAGGGAAGCGCTTATTCTACTGAGCTATCTCCCCGGCCCCTGGCCCATTACTTGTGATGTTATTTCATCTCTTGGGTAAGGTGGCGTCCTTTCAGGTTTTTCTGCTATCAGATTCATCTTTCTTCCATTTATAATTAGAATTTTTTGGGAGGGTAATTTGTATGTCAATAAATTGCTCTTGTGCCTTCTGGCTTTTGTTTACTAATTTTAGCACCTACTGGTATTGTTGGCATAATTAATTTATTACAATGATTGATGACAAGTCATGTTTTTCTAATTCTGTTAAATCCTTATGCATTCTTATTTATTTATTTGTGTGTGTGGCCAGCTCAGCCCACCAGGGGGCGGGGCTGGCTGGCATGTGGCTGGGGGATTGAACCGTGGTCCCTGTGCTTTGCTAAGCTTGTTCTAAATAGGTGCTTTAGACCACTGAGCCATCTCACCAGCCCCTCCTTATGCATTCTTAATATTCCATTATAAGCAAAAGCTTTGTGACTTTTACATGTGAATGTTTTATTTTAGTGGCTTGTATACCATTACTGCTAATTCTTCTGATGTTCATAGTCCGGCTTGGCTGATGGGACTTCTTTGAGCTGATTGTTGTGTGATTTTGCTGTATCATTCTGTGAGCACTTCTTCAATGTAGCAATATATTCCAGACTCACTTGTATCATTCTTGTTCTAGTCCTGGAATCACCATTTCTTTAAGGAGTCTTAATCTTTTCAGGTGGTATCGGTACTTAGAAACTAAAGCAGACACTAAATAGGCTTATTATTCTTAGAATTGCTAGTCTCAGGCCTCCTCAGATTGTATAGCTGGCAAATACCTTTCTCTACATACAGATATACAAATACTATCAATATACAATATTGACATCTGATTTATTATATACGTTGAAATTTTTTTTTTTTTTTCGGAACTAGGGATTGAACTCAGGCCCTTGCGCTTGCCAGGAAAGCGCTTATTAATACCACTGAGCCATCTCCCCAGCCCTTACATTGAAAATTGAGGTCACGATAATTCTGATTCAATAATGTATTTTGGTATTTTTCTGTTTATATTGAGGTACATATACCCATAGTGAGTTTTCCAAATCTAATCCAACGACAGAGGGTTTGTTTTTTTATTTTTTCATATTTATGACTCACATCAGACAGGAGAAACATGCGTCCTCTTATCCTTAGTAGTTTACTTGCTTGATAAGCCTCTTGTTATTAACAAATCTTCTTCCTGCCACCCTGACCTTACTTGTGTGCCTTTCTGACTTGCTGCTTTTTTCTTGCATGGAAGTCCTTTTCACCCTTTTGGGATTGGACGATCAGTGGCATTTTGCTCCTGTTTGCTGTGCTCCCTCTTTGGTTGTATCTTTATATTTCACCCACATCAGCCCTCCCTGCCCCTGCTTGCCCTTGGGAATGTATCATGTGCAGGCTGTAGCACTTCCTGAACTGTACCCTTCCCCATCATGAAGCTTTTCTGGTTTGGCATGGAGGAATGGAGACAGTGGAAAAGAACACTGTATTTATACTTAATTCCTCGATTTATCTAGGACTAATTATAGAATAAGGAAACAACATAGATGTTGTCCTTGTTTGGTCAATTTTCTCAACACTGTTATGGGAATTGATTTTTTTTTTTTTTT
>NW_004524784.1:3013933-3015279 GCF_000260255.1 Octodon degus
TTTTTTTTTTTTTTTGTGGAACCAGGGATTGAACTCAGACCCTTGCACTTGCCAGGCAAGTGCTTATTCTACTGAGCCATCTCCCTGGCCCCTCAGTGTTGACTCTTATAGAAATGGATTTATTTTTTTTCCTCTTGGTATTTCTTTTCTAGTCTTTATTCATGATTGCTTTGTATGTTGTTGCTGTTAATTTATGTTACTATAGTTAATGTTAAAGTGTGCCACCATATTAGTTGTGCACAGTGACACGTGTGTAACACTTGTGGGGAAGATGGGCAGGGGTCAAGAATTCAAGGCCAGCATGTTGAGTGACATAGTGAGACACTGTCTCAAAAAAGAGAAAGAAGAGGGACAGGGAGATAGCTCAGTAGTATAAGCAATGGCCTGGCAAGCGCAGGGTCCTAAGTTCAGTTGCCGGCACCACAAAAATAAATAAATAAATAAATAGCTAAATAAATAAATTTAAACTAAACTAAACTGATAACTGAAAAAAGAAAAAGAAGAGGACCAGCAAAATTGCTGTGTACAGGGGCCAGGAGTTTGATCCCTGGGCCTGCTGTGCTGGTCCCACTCCCAGGCCATGCTGAGATAGCAGTTGAGACTGGGTGTGGTGGTGCATGCCTGTAATCCCAGCTTTTGGGAGTCTGACTGTACATCCCAGACTCTTGGGAGTCTGATCTAGCAGTGAGTCCCTGAACATCCTGTAGACCCTTCCCTAAAATACAGAAAAAATAAGTAAATAGAAAAGACTTCAAATGTTCATAGTACAAAAAAGAAGTTAAAAGTAATGTTCTGTTCATATATTATGTATATTCAGTGTATGGTACATGCAGTTTTGTCCTCCCCCCCCTCCCCCCCAAACGGGGATTGAACTCAGGCCTTTGCACTTGCCAGGGAAGTGCTTATTCCACTGAGTCATCTCCCCAGCACATGGAGTTCTGATGAATGATTAAAGGTGGTATTTTCAGTTTTGGAAGAAATCAGATCATATCGGGTCATAGTGATTGGTTACTTGGAGAGCGGTTTTTGCAGTGCTAGGGATTGAAACCAGGGCTTCCTACATATTAGGTAAGTAAGTGCTTTACTGCTGAGCTATACCCCTTGCCCCAGGATAATTTATCTGGCACTTTCTGTGGATCTGTGTATCAAACATTGTGCCAGGTTCTAGGAATTAAAAAATGTGTTCTCGGGGCTGGTGAGATGGCTCAGTGGTCTAAAGCACCTACTTAGAACAAGCTTAGCAAAGCACATGGACCGCGGTTCAATCCCCAGCCCCACATGCCAGCCAGCCCCGCCCCCTGGTGGGCTGAGCTGGACACACACACACACACACACACACACACACA
>NW_004524784.1:3015997-3017983 GCF_000260255.1 Octodon degus
GCTTATTCTACTGAGCCATGTCCCTGGCCCCTCTATCCTTCAGTCATAGCCTCCTAAGTGCTAGAATTACTAGTCTGTGCCATCATAGCCAGCTGTTTTTTTTTTTTTGAAATGAATTTGCTAACTCACCGAAGCTGGATTTGAGATTGAGATCCTCCTGTCTCAGCCTCCCAGGTAACTGAGAGTACAGGTGTCTACTACTATTATGCTTAGCTTGAAAATAATTCTAAATGGATTTTTATGGGACCATGATGAAAGAAGTCTTTTTCTTTTCCTCTCTGTAGTGCCTAGGTATTAAACCCTGGCTCTGTCCAAGTGCCCTACATACTGAACTATACCTGACTACAAGAGATCATGTTAACCTAAGATGTTTAATAAGGGCACACAAAGGGCTGATAAGGGTTTGCTGACTTAACTAGGAAGTTGACTGTGAAAAATAGGATCTAATGATAATTCCTGAGGAAGCAACAGAAACTTAAGTAGCAGGTTCAAAAAGAAGAGTAGGCATGTTTAGTAAATAATTGTGTGTGGCTGGAACATTGTGGAATTTAGAAAATAGTAGAAGGAAATTCTATCATAGGAAGATAAATTTTCTCATATATCTATACATCATATATCTAAATTGGAAAGAATTCTATGTGTGAATTTGTTATATTAAATTTTTGAAAAAAAAAGATTTTTGTTGTCAGTAAATATATGATGACAAGTTTTTGTGCCATTAAAAAAAATTAACCTCTTCCTAGCCTTCCCATTTTGCAACAGGGTCTCAGGGTGTGGACCATACTGGCCTTGAACTTGGTATGTAGTCTGGGCAGGCCTAGAACTTGGGATCCTCCTGCCTGAGGAGGATTACAGATGTATACTAACATGCCTGGCTTTTTGTTTTCTTTTTAACTCTCTGAATATTTGTTTTCTTCTGCTTTGTGAATGAATTCTTCATTTACTGACATATGCATCTGGCTTACCTTTTGGTAACTTTTTAAAAATGTGAAGAATTCTGTGGTACAATGAAGAAACTTGTAGAATATTTTGGAGGTAAGAGGTTATCTTCAAAGTCAGAGAAGTGGGGCTGGTGAGATGGCTCGGTGGTCTAAAGCACCTAATTAGGACAAGCTTATCAAAGCACAGGGACCGCGGGTTCAATCCCCCAGCACCACATGCCAGCCAACCCCGCCCCCTGGTGGGCTGAGCTGGCCACATACACACACACACACACACACACACACACACACACACACACACACACAAATAAATAAAATTAAAAAAAAAAAAACAAAGTCAGAGAAGCATTCAGTTTAGAAGTTATAGTTTACATATGTAGTGAGGTGGTATGTATATATGCATATCTATCTATCCATCTACCCACCTACCCACCCACTTACCTACCTACCTACCTACCTACCTATCCTATACACAGACTTTTGGTCTGCTTGGTTCTAAAGGTCAGAGTATTTGCAGGTTTACCAGGCATGATAGTAGACCAAAGGAACAAATCCCAAACACCAGAAACTTTGATGTCATGGAATCAATTTTTTAAAATTTATTTTATTATTTTAAAAAAAATATTTAGTACAGGGTCTCATTACACAGATTGAACTCATAGTGATTTTCATGTTTTCAGTCTCCCAACTGCTGGGATTACAAGTATGTACCACCATGACCAGTCTCAATACATGTCTCAACACGCCCGGGGACAGGGCTGGCGTGGCACACTGGTGATCCAACCCCGGTCCTGTGTCTGTCTAAGCAGGTACTTTAATCCACTGAGCTATCTGGCTGGCCTGGAATCAATTTTAATGTTTTTTTCTTTTCCTTCTGGGTTTTTTTCTTTTTTTTTTTTTTGTACTGGGAATTTGACTCACAACCTCATGCTTGCCAGGCAGGTGCTGGGCTGCTAAGCTACATCCCTAGCCATGGAAACAATTTTAAATGGCCACTCTGGCCTCGCTCATTAGTGATAGTTGTTTATTTTTTGTCTGTATAGGG
>NW_004524784.1:3019426-3028779 GCF_000260255.1 Octodon degus
AACTATATATCTATCCTAACCATTTTGAATCCACAGATACAAAATGTACATTCATCTGTATCCCCTTTTTTGTTTAGGTCCATCATTTGAATATTATAGGTGTGTTAACTCAGCAAAATATTTTAAAAGAGTCCAGTAGTCCATAACAGTATTGGGTCTTCCGCTTCATTGGCAGTGTCTGAAATTGTTGACCTGAGTCCCCTACAGCTCAACATAACAGTCTATAATATTTCTATCTAACTCAGCTGCCTGCAACATTCCCCCCTCTGAAGAAGTAACCTGAACTGCCCTGAGGGAACCATGGGTGATGACGGCTCTAACTTCTTCAGGCTGAAAGGGGTTATAGCTGTTGATTGGCAGTCAGATATATTCATTCTATCTGAAGGCCCGATTGATGACAAGGCATTTTTCTTTTGGGTGGACGTATAGCTTTGAGTCTTTCTGGGCATCCCCACTTTCTTTCTAATTGATTCCTCTACCCAGCTGTCCCTGAGTAGCCCTCTCCAAGGCAGGTGGATGCTCCTTCGTCCAATGAACTTGGTGGAAGCCTCCAAAATGATACAGGGAGAAAAACTGATCTTGGGTGGGTGACCTCCAAATGATATAGGGAACCTCCAAATGACACAGGGAAAAATGATCTCCCGACCTGACCTGCATGAGTTTGTGTTCTCTAAAACTGAAGAATTAATTTTAGGAACAAATGGAGGTTATGAGCAGAGTATATTTATTGAGGGAAAGAAAGCCCCTATCCAAAAGAGGGACAGGAGGGGGGCCCAAGCGGGTAGTTCCCCCTCTCTGAACTTCAAAGAGTAAAAGGCCTCTAGGTGCTGACTATGAGGAAGAGTGAGGAAGGGGTTGGGGAGGCTGTCACTCTAAAGAGCACAGGGTGAGAGGAGGAAACCTGGGGCCATAGCAGGGACAAGGTTGGTATGCAGTAGACGCTCCAGTGGCACAATCGGTTAGCGCACAGTACTTAAAGGTTGGTATGCAGGGACCTTGAGTGTGCTATGCAGAATGCATTTTCTGGCTTCAGTGTGTTCACTGCTGGAGGAGGCCACTGCAGTGTTCCTGGGGTGGTAGGTATTGACAATATTTTGGCTGCTTTCTCATTGCTGGGACAAAATACCTAATACCCACAATTTAGAGGAAGAGGTGTTTATTTTGACTGACAGAAGTTGAGGGTCAGTGGCTGCCAGGCAGGAAAAGGATGGCAGACGGCAAGGCACAGGAGAGCTGAGGAGCCAGGCAGTGAGAGTGGAGTCTCCATCCAGGCCCCACTCCTGAAAGTGACCAAACTACAGTGCCTCCACCTCGAGAGCTCTGCCTTCAGGTGTGAGCATTTTGGGGATCATTGTTCATCTAAACCCAGACTGATGATCTGAAGTAGAGCAGTAGTGGGAGGAACATGAAACTGTAGTGTGACAGATGGAGGGAGGGAGAAAAAGGTTAGTGGCCTTCCAGTTTCAAGAGGGTGAATACTGGGAGTGTTTCTAGGCTGGAGGGGAGACAAGACAGGGAAGCCATATGAGGCCTTCATTGAACATTAGGAACAAATGGAGGTTATGAGCAGAATATATTTATTGAGGGAAAGAAAACTCCTGTCCAAGAGAGGGACAGGAGGGGGGCCCAGTTCCCCCTCTCTGAACTTTAAAGAGTAAAAGGCCTCTAGGTGCTGACTGTGAGGAAGAGTGAGGAAGGAGTTGGGGAGGTACTGGCCCTGTCTGACTGCCTATAATATTTCTATCTAACTCAGCTGCCTGCAGTATTCCCCCCGCTGAAGAAGTAACCTCTGAACTGCCTTGAGGGAACCATGGGCGATGACCACTCTAACTTCTTCAGGCTTTCAAGATGAACAATGATCCCCAAAGAGCCTAGGTTAAAATTCTTGGCATATATTAATATAGAGTTTACCATCTCATTTGTAAAATAAGCCTGTGTGCTCAAGTTGTTCACTGGCATATCTTTGTTAAAAAATTATTTTATTTATTTAGTACAGAGTCTTGCTATATACCTCAGACTCATTGTCATCCTTCTGTTTCAGCCTCCCCAATGCTGGGATTACAGGTGTGTGCTACCATGCCTGGTTTTGGTGGCTGGCACAGTGTGCCCTGGGTTCTGGTGCTGGCTGGCATGTGATGCCAGATATCAAACTGGAGGTCCTTGCTCTTGCCAGGCAGGTGCTTAGGCGCTGAGCTGTCTCCCCAGCCCACTGGCATATCTTAACAAGCTACCAGTAAGGCCCCAGCATAGGTACAGAGAGACAATTCACTTTTCCACCAAAACATTGTCTGTCTGTCTGTCTGTCTGTCTGTCTGTCTGTCTGTCTGTCTGTCTTGCTTTCTTGCTTTTTTAGTTAGCAATCTTTTTTTTTTTTTTAATGTACATAGTACAGGGTCTGCAGGGTCTCACTACACAGATTGGACTCATGATCCTCCTGTTTTCAACCTCCAATCTATGTTTCTTTTTTGAGACAAGGTCTTGTTATTTAGTTCAGACACTGGCCTTGGCCTTCCTCAGCCTCCCAAGTGCTAGGATTGTAGATGGGTGCCACTGTACCTGCTTTTCTATATATCATATTCGTTTTTCCTTGGAGATTTATACATCATACTAGTTACTCAGATGAGAGCTTATGTCTTGTCTTGTCTTTTCTTTTCTGAGACATGAATCATCTGCAGAAGTAAAGCAGTCCTTTAGTTATAAGTGTGGGAAGATCCCTTAGCTGTTGGGTCCCTCAGCTCATTCTTGTTTGAATTTCCTTCCTTGGCTTCTTCCCCATTCTCACCCTACTTCTGCCCCATTCTGTTGTACTGGGCATTTTTTTTTTTTCTTTTGTTCCCAGGGAGTGAAACTTGTTTTTAAATTATTCCTTTGTGTGTTTTGTGCTTCTGTGTACAACTGTACTTTTACTTTTTTCAACAATTCTAAGGCTTAGAGATCTATTTTATTAAATAGGGTTTAATAAGCACTGTGGCAGAATGGCAGTGTAATTCCCTTAACATCATTTCTTTGCTGTAACTACCAAAACCAACATTCTGGGGCTGGTGAGATGGCTCAGTGGTCTAAAGCACCTACTTGGAACAAGCTTGGCAAAGCACAGGGACCTTGGTTCGATCCTCCAGCACCACATGCCAGTCAGCCCCGCCCCCTGGTGGGCTGAGCTGGCCACACACACACAATAAATAAATAAATGTTTAAAAAAACAAAACAAAACCAGCATTCTAATCTGAATATAGTTAATTTAAATTTGTTTATGGGACTGAAATCTAAACTCATTACAACATACAATTGCCAGCAGTAGGCCTCCTCTGTGTTCATTTGACTTTCTGGGGACTTTACAATTATAGATAGCTAAATAATAATAGTCTGAGAAGTATAATTGGTCAAGAGAGTTTTTTTTTTTTTTTTTTGTATTTTGGGGAAGGGTCTACAAGGTGTTTAGGGTCTCACTACTAGATTGGACTGTAGTGATCCACCTGTTTACAGCCTCCAAAGTGCTGGGATTACACGCTTGCGCCACCACACGCAGTCTCAATTGCTGTCTCAGTGCGCCCTCGGGATGGGGCCAGCAGGGCAGGCCTGGGGATTGAACCTGTGGCCCCTGCTCCTGCTTGTAGGTGCTTTAATCCTCTGTGCTATTTGGCCAGTCCTCAAAAGAGTATTTTGGCCCCAAAACAGTACAAATGCAGTATATGTGAAGGGATTATATTCCTGGGCAACATGGTATCAGGGCATTTTGAACCGTGCGTAGTGGCTCTTGCCTGTAAGCCCAGCACTCAGGAAGCTAAGATAGGAAATTTGCTATAAATTTCCAGATATTTTGTTCAAGGGCAGCCTGCACCAAGTAATGAGACAATGTTTCAAAACAAAAGGCATCAAATTTGACATGTGTTCTTTCCACAGAAATATTTTAAAAGAGTATTAGATTTAAGACAAAAGCTTATTCTAGTCAAAATCAATATACAGTCTGAACTACACAAGAAGCTGGATCAGGAATTAGAAAGTGAGGAACTTAATACTGTTTGTTGCACCTTTGATGAGATTCCTACTGCCACTTCCACTTCCTGTCACTTAGCATTTTTAATTCTCTGCTTGCCATTTTAGCTGAGTTCCTTATAAGTACCAGACTCAGGGTTGTAGGCCTAAGTTTCTAACAGAGCAATTCTGGTCTAAGTACCTGGACTTATGAGCAATTTCCCCCTAGAAAAACACAAGTATATACGTACCATTCCATTGTTACAAATTATGTACAGAAGTTAACTTTTAGAAAAGAGGTGTGGGTCTGATGCTTAAACATGTCTTCTTTAGTTTCATGCATGAGAGTCCCCTAAGTGTTCCACTATAAAAAGTAGCCTAAAAAAAAGGAGCCTTTGTGCTGTTCCTGATGTATATCCCTTTCTGTCCCTTACCCTCCCCTCTTCTCCCTACTCCTTTGGTTTTTTTAAATTTATTTTTTTATTTGTTTATTTATTTATTTTGTGTGTGTGTGTGGCCAGCTCAGCCCACCAGGGGGCGGGGCTGGCTGGCATGTGGCGCTGGGGGATTGAACCGCGGTCCCTGTGCTTTGCTTAGCTTAGCTTGTTCTAAGTAGGTGCTTTAGACCACTGAGCCATCTCACCAGCCCCATCCCCACTCCTTTGTTTGATCTTTCTGTCTGAGATACAAGTCTTGCTGTGTCAACCCCTGGGCTCAAAGGACCATCTTGGCTTAGCCTTCTGAGTAGCTGGGACTCTTGGACATGTAGTGTGACTCAGTTTTGATCCTGTCTTTTTTCTTTTTTTTTCTTGTTGGAACCAGGGGTTGAACTCAGGCCCTTGAGCTTGCCAGGAAAGCGCTTATTCCACTGAGCCATCTCCCCGGCCCCTGATCCTGTCTTTTTAAAAAATTTTTATTAATTAATTAATTAATTTATTTATTTTTTTGTGTGTGTCTCTCGCCAGCTCAGCCCACCAGGGGGCGGGGCTGGCTGTCATGTGGCACTGGGGGATTGAACCGTGGTCTCTGTGCTTTGCTAAGTTTGTTCTAAGTAGGTGCTTTAGACCACTGAGCCATCTTACCAGCCCCGATCCTGTCATTTAAATGATGAAACATTTTAGCATTTAGCATGAGTTGAGAATTTTTACTTACTTGCAACAAGCTAAAAAGTATTTTAAGTAATATAAGAGTCTTTTGGGGTGCAATTCTTAGTAGGACAGTTGCAATAATTAATACATTGCATACTGTCTTCTGGTAGTTATTTGGAGTACAATCTGCAGACATGATATCTTGTCTAAACAATATTAGCACAAATCTTTCTTCTCATTGATTTTTGGGTACAATTCTTAAAAGAGCTGATTTAAGATCACTTGATAGAAACAGACATAATTGTGTATTGGGTCTTCCTTTTTTTCCCTTATATAAGACTAGAATATTTGGATTGGAATATGTGCTGTTAGAGGACTCTGTTACAGTCAGTTTGGAAACAAGTACATTGTGATTTGTGTAATTGATTTTAATATTATAGATAACAAAGTATCTTCTTGCTAGGGAGATTTATTTATTTATTTATTTGTGTGTGTGTGTGTGTGTGTGTGTGTGTGTGTGTGTGTGTGGCCACCTCAGCCCACCAGGGGGCGGGGCTGGCTGGCATGTGGTGCTGGGGGGATTGAACCGCGATCCCTGTGATTTGCTCAGCTTGTTCTAAGTAGGTGCTTTAGACCACTGAGCCATCTCACCAGCCCCGAGATTTATTTTCAAGGCAAGTCACATTTTCTTAAATGAAAGAGGTCTTTTTTATTTTGTTATGTGGGATTGAACCCAGGATCTCATGAGTGCTAGGTAAGTACACTATCACTATGCCGTGCTCTACTCCCTAAACTTGTAGTTTTAAACTTTTTTCTTTTATAGCTTCAAGACTGATGAAACATCAGGAAGCCTTTCCCAGAATATATATACCCCAAATATGTAAATAAAACACTTTGCAAAAACACTTTGGAGGGTATACCTGTAATTTCCCAACTCAAAAGGCATACTCATGGCTGACTTGTCATTTGTCTTATTTTTTGCTCTTTTGTCTCTCTCTCTCTCTCTGTTTCTTTCTCTCTCTCAATCTTTCTCTTTTTTTTCCTCCCCAGAACTGGGGATTGAACTCAGGCGTTTATTATACTGAGCCATCTCCCCAGCCGGTTTCTTAAACTTTAATAGACATAATAATGTTTCCTCCCATGTACCAGAAATATTTTTCTTTTGTCTTTTAGTTTTAGGTTAAAAAAAAAAAATACCCCGCAGACAGACATTTATGACCCATAGGCTTTTGGAGTGTGGGTGAATTTTGGGGGCATAGGCTGATAAGTAAAAAAGAATCATTACAAATGTGCACTTCTTGTTCAGTAATGTAGGAACATATGGTGATTTCCTTTGCTTGTAGTGTAATCCTGTAAGAAAGAGCACATCTGTACACACACAACAACCATGCAGGACTAAGAAAGTTATGCATCATGTTCATATTGCCAGGCAGCAGAGTGCCTGGAAGTTGACTGAGGGAGCTGCCTCTACCCTTAATCTGGTGAATTTTCTAGATGAAGTCTAACGTCATGTGTCTTGGGATAAGCTTCTGTAGTTGTAAGTCACTTGTAAAATGAATGAATGAATTTATTCATGGTCACAGGCTATCTTTAAGGAGAAAATGTGATGGTCACTTCTGTAGCACAGAATATTTAGGTGCTTTTCTATTTTGTTTTTGAGGCAGAATCTTGCTGTGTCATCAAGATTGGTCTTGAACTCTTATACATAATCCTGGCTGACTTTGAACTTGTGATGCTCCTGCCTCAGCCTATTGAATACTGGAATAACAGGCATGCAACACCTCCCCCAGTTCAAAAAGCTGATATTTAGATTATCATGGGTTATGATCTTTTGTACCATAATGCATATGTGTATCCTTGAAGAGAATTGTGAGGATCACTTGTCTGGCTCTTTTAATAGGAGTTTTTGTGGCTTGAAAATAACTAGTGCACACACATTACAATAGACTTGGTTTCTGCCTTGCTGGCTCTTATGCTCTTCCCAGATGTTTCATGCATTGAGATTAGTCATTCTGTTCTGCCGAAAGTTTTTTTTCCCTTAGACAAATTGATATGGAATGTAAATCAATTTAGTATTTTACTATCAAGGCAAAATACTAAAATAACTCAAGGTTCTGCCCAAACGTGCACACTCAGGATATGGAGATGGGAAGAACTATAACAGACGCAAGATCAGTAGTTGGCTTACAGGAGCAGGTAGTGTGAAGACTTGAGGTTTTTTTATAGTTATGTAAATATGTTGTGTTTGTAATTATAATTGGTGATAGGATAATTCAAGATGCCAGAAAGAAAGCAGGGCCTCTAAATTTAGGTCTGAAATTGGGATAATGATGGTTCATTTCCCCAGTAGTGATGTCCATTAGGACCAGGTAGTAGAAAACCATGAAGCATTAAACAGATACTAGAAGCAGAGCACACCTAGCAGTAAGTTCTTATTTTGATTGTGCTGTTGCTAATAACATTTCTTTAACTACAGATCTGTAGGATATACAATCTGCACTCCCCTCTCATTATAGGTCAAATATGTTTTTTCTCTGGAAGCTCAAAGTGCTGACCTATGACTACTAACTTCATGGGTATCACACCATCTGATCTCTTTATAGGGAAATGTTAAGGACCTTCTGTACCTACTGCCGTGTCTCCATAGTGATGAAAAAGCCAAGGAAAACATCATGCTGCAAGAATTCTGGACTACTTGATTGATTTGTGCTGTGTGAAACTAGGGGCATATATATAGACCAATTAAAAAGAATATAAATGCTATGATTTCTGTATAAATTAGTTTTAATTTTTTGAAACTATGGAGTATCTTCTGATTTCCACTGGTTTTGTTTGGCAGAAGGAGTTTTTTTTTTGGGGGGGCACTCAGGATGCCTTCAGGGCAGGTGTGATTTGGCTTGAGTATGATGGGATTGAACCACAGCATCCTGAGCCTTATTGCTTTGTTTCAGCAGGCACTTAAACACCTGAGCTAATGGGCAGGCCCCCCCCACTGGTTTTGTTTGGGGCTTTGATCTTTAAGAGCAGAGAAAAGATAAGCCTCTTTTTAAAAAATATCCTACATGTAGAAATCAATTAGGTATATTGGTGAGACATTAAGAACAAAGACAAAGTAAACTAGGTACTAGTGTCCTCATCCCCAGTGCCTGTGGAATGCCTTCCTGCTTGTCAGAGCTTTTGAGATTAATGAAAACATTGCCTCTGTGAACTTTACTTCTAGAACTATTTTTGTATTTCTATTTATGCTTCCCTGTTTCTGTTGTTCATAAAACTTAGATTACTGTCTTTAAAAGTGTCACGTTTTGAAGTAGATTAGTAATTTTGATCTTCATTTCTGAAGACAACTGTAAAGTTCAGAGTTACATTAAGCACTTATGGGACTTTTGCTTCATTTTTGGTTTTGTTCCTCTGTCCTAAGACTTGCTACATTTGTGATGAACAAGGAAGAGAAAGTAAAGCAGCCACTGGTGCTTGCATGACATGTAATAAACATGGATGTCGACAGGCTTTCCATGTAACATGGTGAGTATGTTTTTATCCTGCAGGAGTGAAATTAGCAAATACTTGTTTAACAATCATGAAAACTTAATGTGTTTGTTACCTTTCTGTCAGTAGGCCAAAACACCTCATAACTTCATTTTATTTATTTATTTTTATTTTTTTTTGGTGGAACTAGGGATTACTTCAGGCCCTTGTGCTTGCCAGGGAAGCACTTATTGCACTGAGCCATCTCCCCAGCCCCATAGCTTCATTTTATTTTTATTTTTATTTATTTATTTTTGCTGAACCAGGGATTGAACTCAGGCCCTTGCGCTTGCCAGGAAGCGCTTATTCCACTGAGCCATCTCCCCGGCCCCCATAGCTTCATTTACAAGGTGTTTGTTTTGGCTTATGAATTCAAAAGTTTCAGTCCATAGTACAGAGATTAGTGGTGAAAGAGTGTGACAGAACAGAGATACTTAAGTTATGGTGGGAAGCAGAAAGCAGAGTAAGAGCTCAGGGATGAGGTACCCAGTCCTTAATGTCAAGTCTCCTAGTACACCCAGTCTAACGCAGGGCATGCTTTGCTAATCTAGGCATCTCTCAAGCCAATCAAGTTGACAGTGAAGATTGGCCATCACATTTAGGTACCTAAGTATTACTTATAGTACATTTTATTGGAATGATTTATTAAGATTTATTAATTGGGGGGTTCAATCTGTGCTGACCTTGCCCTCGGGGTGCGCAGAGAATGCAATTGAGACTGGGTGTGGTGGCGCGTGCCTGTAATCTCAGCTCTTGGGAGGCTATAAA
>NW_004524784.1:3028879-3039514 GCF_000260255.1 Octodon degus
AAGTCCGAGCTGTGAAGACTCTGTACCAAATACAAAAAAAAAAAAAAAAGAAAAAAAGAAAGAAAAGATTTATTAACTGACAAAAAAGATAGTTCTATAAAGAACTGACTGTATATATGAGACTGGCTTTTCAATAAGTGGATCCTGGTTCTAATGCAAGATCTGTAAGCTCTAGTCTCAAATCCCCCACCCCCTTTTAGGTTCTAGGGATTGAACTCCACTTTATACTTGAAAGCAGTCTGCTACTGAGCTGGATCCCAGGTCCTCCAGTTTCATCTTGTTAAAGATAATGTTGTTGTTTATGTACCCTTTGATTTGTTGCTAAGATTGAAAGAGCTGATACAGTGGAACTTTGTAGTATCTGAAACACTAGTAAGGCTTCAGTGAATGATAGTATTTCTTCACTTGTCTCAAGGGAAAAGTAATGCACTCAACAGTATTCTCAGTGATACAGTGACTACTTTTCAAAAAATTACTTAGATTTCTTTACATCATAAAATTTCAGTGATGAAAATTATTTAAAGCAAGATAATCTGGGTGTGGTGGTTCACATGTGTAGTCCCAGCATTTTAGCTCTTGGGGAGGCTTAGGATGGAGAACTGTTGAGCCCCAAAATTGAGGGCCAACCTGGGCAACTCTCCCCATCCCCAATCCAAATAAAAGTTTGGGAATAGTCCATGTACTTACTAATTTTAACAGTCAGACTGTGCCTAAAAAATAGCAATTTTAGGCACATGCATAGTTGTGAAGCTGTTAGTGTTTGGATATATGAAATATGTTTCAGACCACCTTTTGGGGAGTGTAGAGAAGATTTTTTAGTTTTTAATAATGTCTCTTGATTGCTATTCCTAATTTTCCAAAGATGAAACTTCTGTTTGGGTATGGGATCTGAACTAATACTGTGTTTTTGGACTGTTGAAAATGTGAAAGGTCAGATTGACAGGATGATGATTATAAAGTTTGGCACTTTATCTTTCAGCCCAAATATCAGAACTTCAGGATTCAATTCCATTTCCACTGTTTATAACTAAAAAGCCCAATTTTGTGTTTGTCCTTTTTGCTATGCTATGACTTTTCAGTATTTAAAGCCTCAAAATTAGCCCTGAGGGAAAGCATTTTTCCTTTTAAGAGTATACAACCTGTGTACATGTTGTTTTAGCCATGTACAGTGGCTTCACTTTTATTTGCACCTATGATACAAGTTGAAAGTATACAATAAATTTTTAATTTTGAGGGGGAAACTTACTTTTTAGATGGAGTCTTAAGGTGGGGAGATTGGTATCACATTCCTGGGTTAAGTCATCTTCCTGCTTTAGTCTCCTAAGTAGCTAGAACTATAGGTGCATGACATCGTGCCTCTCTCTTACAGAAGCATTAATGTCTATTTGGTGACATAAGTTTGCAGTCATTTTCATCCTTGAGAGAGATGCCGGGAAAGTTTATTTTTTAAAAAAAATTAATCAGTATTGTTTTGTTACACATAATGATCACATTTACTGTAGGGAATTTGTACCTGCACATGATATAATTTGCTGTTTTTTTCGCCCCATTCCCCTCTCCTCTATTCAACCATTCTTCCTATCCTTATTTATACAAGCTTTGTTTCCTTTGTCTGTTCTCTTTTTGAAAAAAAATTATTTTCAACCATTTTAAAAAATTGTAGGTTGAGGTGACACCTATAATAAAAGTTTTTGTCTTTAAAAATTTTTTTTAATTTTATTTTAGAGGAGGGTCTACAGGGTATTCAGGGTCTCACTCCTAGATCGGACTCATAGTGATCTTCCTGTTTATAGCCTCCCAAGAGTTGGGATTACAGGCGTGCGCCACCAGGCCCAGTCTTGTCTTTTTTATTTCTTAGATGATGTATTTTTTTCTTCAAGTATTTCATGCTTAGAAGTAAATTTTGTTTGCTTATGTATACTACAGTTTGAGTTTTTACTGATGAAGTTGGCCTTTACTTGCAGTGCTCAATTTGCTGGATTACTTTGTGAAGAAGAAGGTAATGGTGCAGATAACGTCCAATATTGTGGCTACTGTAAATACCATTTTAGTAAGCTGGTAAGAATAAGTTTTAAATTTTACATTGAAACAGTGGTAATAATTTGTTTTGACAACACTTGACACCATTATAAAAAGGCATAATAACAGTTTCTTTTGCTTTGATTTTTGCCAAAGATTAAATTCGTTTAGCATGCTTTTTATTGGAAACAAAGAGATCTAGTAATATAGATTTTCTTGTGTTACTCCTTTTATAAAGGTGGATATTCTAGTCTAGAATATATATAATTAGTTGATAGTAGATGCTGCTATACATTTAGTTGAAAAACTAATTTATAAAGGACTATTTTACCATTATTTTCAGTTATTTTGCTTTTTGGCATAAGCTTTTTTATTGATGCATTATCACTGGTCTCTTTGTTTCATTACTATAACCCATTTCATTGTTTATTATTTATTTTCATTTTTAGGTATTGGGAAATAGTAAAACTGAAGTAAAGCTGTTTTGTAGCTTGATTGAAAGACCTTGAGGGAATATATTTAAATCCAATTTAGGGAATTTTTTAGATTTAGTCAAGCTTTGCTGTTACACAGTGACATTGATGATTGAGTTAGTAGCATTTGATTGATTGCTACATATTAGTGTAAAAATACAGTTCCTTTGGAGGATCACTTATTTTGTGAATGTCTCAAGTGTCTTGTTTTCTTACTTTAATGATATATTTTTCTACATTGAAGGTTTTTTTTTCCCCCCCAATATATTTGGTACAGGGTCTCACTACACAGCTTGGACTCGTAGTGATCCTCCTGTTTTCAGCCTCCACAGCGCTGAGATTACAGGTGTGCTCCACCATGCCCGGTCTTGGTGGCACCAGCATGCCTGGGGGCAGGGCCAGTGTGGCATGTGGTACTAGGGATTGAAACCTGGTCCCTGTGCTTGCCTAAGCAGTATACAATGACTTTTAAGACTTGTTTTTCTTTTAGTGTCTGTTCCAATGATTACTTTCCCTTTGTGAATGAGTCTGTTTCACTCTTTTAAATGAATAATGTTATTAGGCATCCATCTCTTTATGAGAGAAGCAACTCATGCCACTCATGTTTTGGCTCATCCATATGGAATATGCTCCATAATGCTGATGGGCTGTATATATGATGGTGGTCCTGTAGGATTATAAGAAAGCTGAAAAATTCACATTGTCTAGTATGTCTACCTTATCTTTTATGTGCTTAGATATCCAGATAACATTGTGTTAATGTGGCCAGGGTATTCCATACATTAATATGCTGTCTAGGTTTATAGCCTAGAAGCAGTAGGCTATACTGCATAGCCTGAGTGTGTCAAGGGGTCTACACCTTCAGAGTTTGTGCAAGAATACTCTGTAATGTTCATACAATGGTGAGGTCACCTAGTAGCACATTTCCTATCATGTATTCTGTTAAGCGACTCATGAGTGTGCTTACAAGTGAAGTGTGTTTGTATCATTTGATGTTAAAGCCTTTAATGACAAAAAGATGTTTAACTGTTTTAAGAGTAATTTTGAGCTCATAAAGCTGAAAATTATTCTTTATGGGTGTTTAAAACCTTATTAGAGGTTTGATTTTTTTTAAGTGAATGATGATACTTATAAAATATAAAATTGATTTTGAAGTTTGTACTGCAGAATTTTCTTACTGCTAATTATTGATAGTGTTACCCCTTTACTAGTTGGGAAAGAGTGTGTTTAATAATTTAACAAGATTGAATTACCTGGATTTGCATAAATCTTGCTGTATCTTATAGTTATTTTCAGTGTATTTAAATTAATTAGGTATGCCACCAACTTTTAAACATCCCACATAACTTTCATCTTCATACTTCATTCTACAGTGGTGTAAGAATTTAAATAGCAGTGCGTGATGCTTTTAGTAATGCTTTGAAAATGCATGGGTCTAATACTGACATTTCCTTTAATTTTTTTTCTCAATGAACCGCAGAAATACTGAAAGTGTAAGATTAAAAGCTTGCTTTACTAGTGGCATAAAGTAACTCTTCAAATATTTACTTTTGCTATTCTTCTAGTCTTGGCATCCTTATTTAATATGGCATTTTCTCTTTTGGTTCAAATGTTTTTTTGCCCCCAAAAGCAGACATAGAAAATAGATAATCTATTTTCACGCATGTTAATAAATATACAAAAATATGGCATTAATATTAAATTTAGGTTTTTTTTCTTTATAGTACAGTGGATGGTGTTTAAACTGGATTATATCAATGGAAAAATGAGTTTTTAATTTTAGTAAACATTTGAAAATACTTCACAGTTGCATTAGTTAAACCTAACAGAAAAATTCTTCAAAAATTTTATATACATATACATATATGTATATATATATATTTTCTTTTTTAGAAAAAGAGCAAACGGGGATCTAATAGGTCATATGATCAAAGTTTAAGTGATTCTTCTTCTCACTCTCAGGATAAACATCATGAGAAAGAGAAAAAAGTAAGTGGATTTGTTGCTAAATATATAGCACATCAACTATAGAAACTAATTTAAAAATTATTTTTGCCTTTTTAGGTAAAATTAAGTTCTTAATAAATAAAAGGTGGCATGGAAATACAGAAAAAGTTTCAATAATAAAGAGTATTAATTCGAAGTGGGTTTAAAATAATGCCATATTTGTGAATATGGTTTTACCCATTGCAACTGATAAGATGCAATTTGAAACCATAGGAGTGTTTTTTCTTTTGCATGTGTTAACTATCGTCATCTGGTGAAATCTTTAGGTGACTTCAGCAATTTTAATTTTTTGCTACATATCATTAATTGATTTCTTCACATGTAAGTAATGATTGCATCAGCTTTTCTCCTTTATATAGAACAGTTTTGAAGTTTTGCATAGTCTTGGCAAATTTTTTCCCCCAGTGATGCTAATGGTATATTATTTTTCTAGTGGCCAAATGTTATATACCATTTGTTTGAGAATACTGACTTTTGATTTAAAATACTAAAACCTTGCCTAAATACTAATCTATCTTCCTCTGGCTTGTTTTCTGCTTATATTTTTACTTAAAAGATGTGATTAATTTTTAATAGACTAAAAATGAATATTGTATAATTACTCATACTTGATTTGTAATTCTTTAAGAAAATATTGTTAATGTAGTAAAAAGGTGTGATTTTTTTTAATGGACATAAGAATAAAAGACCCTCTTCAAATGGAAAAGAATACTCTTACATTGTTGATATAAGCTAGTTTGATGTAGATTGGCACTTAGTATTTTCACATTTGTAACTCATTTGTAAGTGAGTGGATTTGGAAAATGCTGGTGTGTATTTAAGAACATTTGGTTTTAGTTTACTTTTTCCAAGGTAAATACTTCAAATTTTAAAGTAGTTTGATACTTAATTTTTTCTTGTTACAGAAATAATATGTACAACTTTATGCTCAAGTTTAGGGTAGTTAGATATATAATCTAAATATATTTATTTTAGATCTTAAACCAGAAGTTTATATATTGACTTCTTTATGAGTTGGTTTGTGACAAAGTGGTAATAATAAGGAGTCTGACTTGTTTTGGTGATTAAATTGCTTATGAAAAATGGAAAGTTTGGTCTAATCAGCAGTTTTTGTAAGAGACAGAATGAAATTTTAAGCTTTTAAAATCACAGGCTGAAGATTCTTAAGTAGAAGGGTTCATTATAAAATGTGAAGAGGGAAATCTTATATTATGGGCTTCTGCCATTTCATGAGCAGTATCTGGTTTTAGAGGTGTTTACTGTATGATCATATTTAATTTTTGCCTTATTGTGTTACTTGAAAGACAGTTACTAAATGTTTAACATAGTGCCAATGCGTATGCACTTATCAGCCATTACCTGAATAAATTAAAATCTGTATTTTATGAATACTCTGCAATTGTTGTTGAATGCCAGTTTATTTTATTTATATTTATTTATTTATTTTTATGAGCAGAATATATTTATTGAGAGAAAGAAAGCTCCTGTCCAAAAGAGGGACAGGAGGGGGCCCTGAATGGGTAGTTCCCCAGGAAGCTGTCTCTTCCAGGGACTTTTATAGTGTAAAACCATGTGGGGCTAAGGTAGAGAGAATGGGAACTTGCTTAGGTAGGCAGGAGGTGGGACAGAACTATGGTCAACTAGTGGGATTACAAGCACCATTGCTCAGGTAAAACTGACAAAGCATAAGCAGTTGTAAACAATTTTAACAGTGTTATGAGACAGAACTGTACGAGACAAAGTATGAACAATTAATTATGAGCAGTGGGCAAAAACATTAACATTTGAAGCATAAAAATTGGTTACCTAAGCAAGGCCCAATCCAGAATTCATGAAAGAAAAGCAAACTCATACCTCCGTCCAATGATCTCGGTGGAAACCTCCAAAATGATACAGGGAGAAAAACTGATCTCGGGTGGGTGACCTCCAAATCATAAAAATGACCTCCCGACCTGACCTGTACGAGTTTGTGTTCTCTAAAACTGAAGAATGAATTTTAGGAACAAACGGAGCTTATGAGCAGAATATATTTATTGAGAGACAGAAAGCTCCTGTCCAAGAGAGGGACAGGAGGGGGACCCAAGCAAATAGTTCCCCCGCCATTTTAAGAACATTGTGTTTAGTCAAATTTGTTTACCTTTGGATTCTAGGTGTATGTAAGTACTATTTGGATTTTACTTTTAGCATATGCCGGACTTAGAACTTGACCTTTTTTTGTCAAACCTAAAATGGATTTTTGTATTTTATTTTGGACAATAGGATTATTTTAATTCATAAAGCATACTAAGAATGAAGTAAATATATTCTTTTTTTTTTTTTTCAAAGTTTTATTGACAAACAGATAGCAATGAGACAGTTTCAAATCATATCGGAAGGACAGTTTCAACAAATAATACACTGCGTATATTCTTCTTAGTGGTTAATTGCTGTACAAGATGCGGACTTGTGATCCCATTTACAAACACCATTAGAACAAATCATTCTATTCATTAAGAGAATGCAACTATATATCTACCCAACCTCTTTGAATACACAGATACAAAATGGACATTCATCGGTATACCCCAATTGTTCTAAGTTCCGTTATTGAATATTATAGGTGTGTAAACTCAGCAAAATATTCTAAAAGAGTCCAGTAGCCCATAATAGCATTGGGTCTTATATTTAACTGGCAATGTCAGAAATTATTGACCTGAGTCCCCCACAGCTCAACCCAACAGCATGGCTTTATTTCTTATATTTCGACTTCATACTTTTCTACTGGATGGTTAAGACCAAGGTAAAGCAGGACCTATGCAACAAGAGTTGTAGCTTTTTGGTCTGAGAAGTAAATATATTCTTAAGTTTATTAGACTTGTTTGCTTGCCATAGGAATATTTGGTATATGACTTTTAAAATGATGGTAAGATGGTAAGTGATAATATAGTTGAAAGGATGAGGTTTTAGAGATTGTCTCTCTTTTTTTATGTATTTAGTACAGGGTTTGCAGGGTCTCACACAGATCATACTCGTAGTGATCCTCCTGTTTTCAGCCTCACAAGTGCTGGGACTACTGGCACGTGCCACCACGCCCTGTCTCAAATGCTGTCAGCTCAGGGGTGGGGCTGGGATCAAACTCTGGCCCCTGCGTCTAAGCAGGTGCTTTAGTCCTCTGAGCTTTCTGGCCAGTCCTTGAGACAGGGTTTTGCTGTGCATTTCAGGCTGGTCTTGAACTCAGGTCAGGCCCAAGTGCTGAGATTTTCAGTCATGTGTCACCACACTTGGCACAGAGCAATTTTTAAAGGTTTTACTGAATTTTTTTGTTGTTAAAATATCTGTTTGTTTGTTTTTTCCACCTTTGCCTTCCATGCTGGGGATTGAATCCAGTCGTACTCTACTTTTGAGCTATATCCCTAGAGTTTTAAAAATTTTTATCTGAGACAGAGTCTCACTAAGTTGTCCAGGCTAGGCACAGACTTGAAAATTCTCCTGCCTCAGCAACCTCAGTAAGTGGAATTATGGATGTGTGCCACCTTGCCCAACTAATAGTTTTTTCCTCCTCCCTTCCCTTTTCTGTTTTTTTTAAATTTTTTTTCTATATTGTGGTGCATATTTGTTAAATTTAATTTTTATTTCTTATATATTTGGTACAGGGTCTCACTACGCAGCTCAGATTTGTAGTGATCCTCCTGTTTTCAGCTTTCCCAGTGTTGGGACTACAGATGTGTGCCTTTCTTGGTGACTGTCTCAGTGCGTCTGGGAGCAAGGCAGGCGTGCCTGGCGTGACATGTGGTGCCTGGAATTGAACCCTGGTCCTTGCGCTTGCCTAAGTAGGCACTTGGTCCACTGAGCTATCTCACTGGCCCCCCATAGCTTTTTTTAAAAAAAGTGTAAAATCAATAGAGTTTCTGAAGCTGTGAACTGCTAACTTATGATATGGTGAGTGGATAAAACAAATACAGGTAAGCCTGAGTGAGGTAGAGCTAGGAAAAAGAAAAGGTCAGGCTTGTGGGAATTTGACAGCACTTCCTATGAGGGTAGGAGTGTTAAATGGATGGATGTCAGTGACTTGTGTTGTGAATGACATGCACAATGTTTTTAGAATTTAAGATTGTAAACATTTTGAATATTTTAAATGTAGGAAAGGTTCAGTTTGTTGAACTGATTAGAAGTCAAGAATGATAAGCTAGAGAGCTGGGGAGATAGCTCGGTAGAATAAGTGCTTGCCTGGCAAGCGCAGGGTCCTGAGTTCAATCCCTAGTACTGCCAAAAAAAAAAAAAAAAAAAAAAAAAAAAAAAAAAAAAAAAAAAAAAAAAAAAAAAAAAAAAAAAAAAGAAAAGAATGATAAGCTAGAAATGATAAGCATGAAAATACAGATTGGGTTGATTGTGGTTGAGGAATTTGTATTTAATAGTGATATGATTGCAGCAACACGTTAAATTTGGCAAGTGTTGATTGAGGTGTTTCCTTTGTGCTTGAAATGGGAAGATTGATTTGTGGAATGATTTTCATGATGATGGCAATGAGAACAACAGAAGTGACAAAACTAATGTGCAGTCAAAACTGTCCTACCAATTTGGTTTAAAACTGTCTCATTGCTGTTTGTTTCTCAATGAAATTATGGAAAAAAAACCAAACTAATGTGCATGTTACTACTTAGTATATGCTGGGTACTATACTAAGTGCTTCACCTGTGTTAACTCCTGTAATCTTCATCCACAAACAGATGAGGTAGATAGTATTATTTTTATTTTTAAAAAGGGAAAATGATAGAATGGAAGGTGGTAAAAAGCTTGAACAAATAATTTATAAGATGGAGCTGAAGTTGAAGCAAAGCAGTTTGGCTCCTTTGATCTGCTCTTAACCACTGCATTATCTTGCTTCATTAAGCATGTTAACCTGAATCAGACTAAAGTAATGGGACTTGAAGTGAATTTATTAATAGCTGGATGAATTGAAAGATAGAGGAAAAAAAAAAGTGACAGTAGTGGAGGATCTATTGCATGTGAGCTGCAGTAGGCCTTTTTTTTTTTTTTAATCTTTTAATTATTTGTTTCATACAGGGTCTCGAGATGCAGCTCGAACTCATAGTGATCCTTCTGTCTCAGCCTCCCCAATGTTGGAATTATAGGCGTGAGCGAGCACACCATTTTGGTGGTGGGCATAGTACACCCAGGGGTCCAGAGAGGCACAGTGTACAGTGCCAGGGATCGAACCGGGGTCCTTGGCACTTGCCAGGTAGACACTTACACTGCTGAGCTATCTCCTTAGGCCTGAAATTAATAATTTTAAAAGTTCATAAAATTAGGAGATTGGTTTGGTAAGAAAAAAGCTATTAGATAATTTAAGTGATGCAGCTCTGTTTGGAGTAGTGACCCATGTATCAGAACATCTGACATTAAAGGAAAATCCAATTTGTTTGTATACTGTGGATCATTTCCTTTGAACTGAAATTCACCACTTGTGTTTCCCAGGCTGTCCTCAGACTCCTGGGATCACATGGTCCTCCTGACTGACTCATCCTCTCCAGGAGCTGAGACTGGCTATGTACCTGCTACCCTACCTGTCATTGGTTTGTCTCTTCAGTGAATGTAGACTCCTTGGACTTGAATGATTCACTCTTTGTCTAGCTTTGATATCTTTACCTGTTTTTTTTACATTTTAATTTCACTTTTACTATTAAGAATTTGTCTTACTGCCTGGTTATTTTATATTTCCAAGCTGATTCCTAATTTTTCAGGCTCTGCTATTCTTTCCTGATACTTCAATACAGTTTCTTGAACCCAGTGAAACCATGCGACATGCTCACTGTTTTTTTTTTTTTTTGTTTTGTTTTGTTTTTAATAAAAACAAGAGTTTCAAGTGTGGAGTAATAGTATAAGAGTAGTGTAGTTGACAGTTCTAAATAATAAAGATTGACCTGCATAAGGTGTGGTGGCACACAGTAAGCAACCTCAGATCTCTGGGAGGCTGAGAATGGAGGATAACATTTCAAGCATAGGTGACTTAATGAGACCCTGTCTCAAAGGAGGGAGGAAAAAAAAGGCTGTGGGTATAGCCCAGTGCAGAGGCCCTGGGTTCAATCCTCAGTGCCAGGTTGGGGGTTGTACCACAGCACTGAAGAACTGGTCTGGGAATTTTTTAAATTTTTGGTTG
>NW_004524784.1:3040455-3044378 GCF_000260255.1 Octodon degus
TCCCCCACAGCTCAACATAACAACATGGCTTTACTTCCTATATTTCATCTTCATACTTTTCTACTGGATGGTTAAGACCAAGGTAAAGCAGGACCTGTGCTGGATATACTTGTTAATGAGGAAGAAAGAGGGTAAAGTAAACATGAAGTTAATAATTGTTAATTTATTTATTTCCGTGGCATATTTCCTTGGCTTTTCTGGTTTCTGCATTCCACCCACATTTTTTATTTTGTGGCCTTTTCCTCCTGTCTTTAAATCCAGCAATGTTGTCATCTTTCTGACCAGTCTTTGATAGTCACATGCCACTGTTACTCTCTTTTTTGTTTTTAAGGACCTTTGTGATTGCATTGGGCTCAACATGCACAGTCTAGTGTAATTTCGTGTTGAGGTCCTTAACTACATTTGCAGTTTTATTTTTGGTCATATAAGCATATTTGCAGATTTGGAAAACTAGAATGTGGACATATTTGGGTGCTATTTACAGAACACTTGGAGTTCTGTAGCTAGTGTGGTATCCACATGTTTTTGAGTGCAGAAGGTTGAATAGTTATATCAATCCAGTGGCCACCTTCAGATTTCAGCTTGGTTGAGCTGAGCCCCCTCTTTTAGGAGAAGCTCTGTATGTTGAGGTTCTCATTAAGCCAACAGCTTCATGAATGTTTGTGATTATAGAGCTGAGATGCTGTGGGAACAAGACCAGGATACATTATTGTCATTTGACAAATGAGGATTTGGGGGCCCTTCGTAAGGGCCTTAATTCTCACTTTATGTTAGGAGTATTAGGTGGAGAATCAGGCAGTGTGCCTGGATCTGCTATTCAGTTTCAACAGGTGCCACCCTGCAAACTAATAGCTGCTTTGCAAAAAGGCTAGCTGTTGCTAGTCTTGTCAGGGAGACTGTGTTTAAAACCTTAATGTGTGTGTGTGTGTGTGTGTAGGCTTTTGCCAGAGGATCTAGTTGGTAAAGTTAGCAGTATGGAAAAATCACACCTCAAGAGCATAATGAAAACTGTGAATCTTCACAATTAGAATGTGTTGCAGTGTGCTGCGTAGCCTCCAGGGTAGACTGTTGTCATGGTCATTTCATATTGGTAGGAGAGCTAACACAAAGCACTAAGTAGAATATTGAGGTGAGACATGAAGAACCTCCAGAGTTCCCAAAGAACTCTGTAAGGTGTTCAGTCTCCTTTTTTGATGATAGGAACCTGAAGTGATCACTATTTTTCTTTGATAACCAGAAGAATTTGACCTTGTGAACCTGTTCCCATAGTTCTTATAATCTTTGTTTTTCAGATACTTGAATTTTTTTTTCCAGCTAATCCTGCTAATATAGATCATCATAATCAGATCTGTTGAACTTGAGGCTTCTAACTTAGTAACAAGTAGTCAAAACTTTGGAAGTCAGAGGATAGGGCACTTATGCTATCGAGTATGTGGGCAAATGACTGGGGAATTTAGCTCCTTCTGGAAAAGCACTTCAAACATATGTTGGAGGCCTTTCTGTGAGTGTGCGGACTGACCTTGGGTTTCAGTGGTGAGGCAAAGAGGCATGGGATATTTCTTTTTTTTTTTTTTTTCCTGTGGAACCAGGGATTGAACTCAGGCCCTTGCACTTGCCAGGCAAGTGCTTATTCTACTGAGCCATCTCCCCGGCCCCAGGATATTTCTTAAGACAACCTGCCAAACACCATCAGTCTGTGTAATGAATTCAGTCTATATAGCTGAGATTGTAAGAACAATAACTAAACTCAGTAATAATCCACTGTAAGGCCCCAGCCCTGCTTAGGCTTACTCCATTGGTTGTGAGGGCTTTTGTGTTGAGATTCTGCATCTTTCAACTACCTCTGCTACTTTGAAGTCTTTTGCTGAAACTGGCTTCCCTTTGTCTTCCTGAAATTCTGCATTGTTTTATTGACCATCCAGGAAAGGGCCATGTTGTAGTGAGCGATTTGTGTATCTCACTAGTATTTTTGTATATGCTGCTTTTCTTGATTAGGATTCTATCCTTCCACATGTGTGAGGTGGGTAAAGATAGCAAATTTTTATTCTAAGGAACCTTATAGTAAATATTTTTGGCTTTGCAGACTATATGGCATCTCTGCCATGTGTTCCTTCTTTTTGGTAGAATCCTATAAAAATACAAAAGCTCTTTCATAGGTTGGGTGACACTTTGCTGACTCCATGCATTATTTCATGCTGTTCTTCAGATGTGCACACAGTTAGCCAATGGCTGTACCTGCAGAGTCATGTTAGCTTCTCTGCCCTTGTGTGACTCCTGTGCACCGAATCCTGGAGCTGCCATCTTCCATTGTTGTAGGTAGTATAGTATTCTGGGCACTTGTATCAAACAGAGCAAGAAAAATTTGTTTTCAAATTTCTGAGCCTATTTGAATGGGTATGTGTGGCCACTGATTTTTCTTGGGATCAGAAGGCTTCGTTTTTGTCTCTTCATAACTTTTCTGAAAAAAGCAACTGAGGTCACTGTGTTGTTACCATAGTGGGTAGGAACTGAGTCTAACTTCCAGAATGGTGAGGAAGTCTTCCCCTCCTGTCAAAGTAGATTATTAATTAGCAGTCAGGCCCCTCTTTTTTAAGTGTATTTCCTGGCGTCTAATCTAAAATCAGCTATTGAATTCCTCTTTAGTAGGTAATAGAATGCAAGTTCATTTATTGTCTAGTTAACCACACAACTTCTCTTGCTTATGTTATTAACTCACTCCCATAGATTTCCCTCAGATTCCATCATTGGCCTATGATACCCTCATCCTTCCTCTTCTGTAAAGCCATGTCCCTGCTCACATTATAGTCTCATCCCTCAACTGTCTTGAACTCTGAAAGAGGTAAGGTATCTACAGCAGACTTCTGGATCAGAGATGTAGGAAAATTTATTACTTACTACAAAGCAGTAGGCAGAACATCAGTATTTTTGCACCATTCCTCAAGACCCATTTCTCATAGGCTAGAGCATAGAGGGTGGATAACATATGTTCTTGCCATCTGTTGCATTAAAGGAGGGACACCCAGAGGTGAAGTCACTTGAATCTTTTATAGTGGACAATAAAGCATGTCTGACCTTTGTTTCCAAGGTAGATCTGCTCTCTCCTTAGGCTATATATTGACTGTAAAAGCAACCTGAAAATGATAGTCCAGACACTGCACAACTGTTGGTCACCTTGAGAGACATACAGAAACTGGAGATATTTGTAACATCGTCTCCTAAGACATAATTCTGTAATTTGGGTGGCTTTATGCAATGCTCGCTTTTCATTTACAGTTATGTCCAAAATAGGTATTCTTAATAGTCGTCTTCTAAGCTGCCAATCAGGGGCTTAACATTTTTTGGTGAGTCTGCCTTCTTTTCTTTTCGCGGTACCAGGGATTGAACTTGAGACCTTGCATTTGCCAGGTGAGTGCTTATGCCGCTGAGCTATATTCTGGCCCTTGCCTTCTTTAAAAGTTTTGCTATATGTTTGTCAGTGATTATTTATGTTAATCCCCATGAAAGGAAGCATCAGAAACATTAAATACCCAGAGGAACTAAGGAGTGGATCTAGACATTGCACACCTTTTCCTTTAGATAGCCCTCTCTTGGACCCAGTGAAATGATCTTGTTTAAGCTGGACAATGTGTCTGGTTACAGCACACATAATGAAGTAAACGTGGTACTTGTACAATACCAGAGTACTGCTCTGAAGAATACATTTTGAGTGATTAGAGAAATGGGTGTACCTTGAAACCAGTAATGTTAAGTGAAATAAATCAAAGCGCAAGTTTAAATACTACAGGGCTTCTCTCATAGGAGAAACTAGAAATATAAATAAAAAACAAACAAAAGATAATAGGGGTGCTGGGGAGATGGCTCAGTAGAATAAATGCTTCCCTAGCATGCACAGGGCCTGAGTTCAATCTCTGGTTCCAAAAAAA
>NW_004524784.1:3044478-3046448 GCF_000260255.1 Octodon degus
GGGGGGCGGGGGGGGGGGGATTAAAAATAATTGAAGTGTTATGTCCATGGACCAACTTCCCAGAAAGAGTGTACTTATTATGTACTGCAAACAAGTACTACTTAAACAAAAACAAACAAACAAAAAAGGATAAAAAAGAAAATTGATGAAGCAGGTGTGGTGGTGCACACCTGTAATCCCAGTACTTGGGAGCCTGAGGCAAAAGGATCCTTGTGAGTTCAAGGCCAGCCTACATTCCATAGTGAGACCCAGCCTTTATTTATTTATTTATTTTTAAATGAGTTTGGAGAATATCTAGATGTTTCTCCCTCATGTTAACATTCTCTCTTTTCTTTTTTTTGTTAATTTAGGACAGGTCTATAGGGTGTACAGGGCCTCACTATACAGATCGATTCATAGATTCTCCTGTTTTCAGCCTCCCAAGCGCTGGGATTATAGGCATGCGCCACCATGCCCAGTGTCAATCGTTGTCTCAACGTGCCCAGGTGGTGGAGATGGCATGGCCTGCTGGGGATCGAACCCTGGTTGCTGCACTCAGCTGAAGTAGGAGCATTTAGTCCACTGAGCTATATGTTAACATTCTTATAAGCCATATGTTTAATTATAGAGAATTAAGTGGCAGAGCAATTAAAAATGACAGTTGAAAACCAACAGCCATCATTACTAAGTGAACATTCTAGATTTCTTTTATGCATAGATGAGAAGAATGATTAGATAGGACTATTTTGTTAAAATGAGTTAAACGGAAGTAAAATAGCTAATATTATTAAGCTGATAAAATTTTCTTAACTATTATTTTTTACAGATACTTTTAAGTTGTTATATAATATCCTAGGCAAACAGAAGACATACATGAGGCGAGATTGTTTTTACACTTTGAAGGCTTTTAGCTGCAAGTGATGGAATACCCAAATAAGTGGCTAAAACACTTGGAAGTTTATTACTTTGCATAAGTTCAGAGGCTAGGATTTTCTAAGATATGCTTAATTTAATAATGACCAGTTCCATGGTGACAGGGCTTTGTTGATTTTGTTGTGATTCTCTTTTCGGTCATTGTTGCCAGGTTACTGAAATTTTGCAAGGGTCATGGCTTAACACTTCATTGTCTAAAGCTAGAAAGAGAGAATATTCTCAGAAGTCACCAAGAGGGGCCGGGGAGATGACTCACTAGAATAAGTGCTTCCCTGGCAAGCGCAAGGGCCTGAGTTCAATCCCCGGTCCTGCCAAAAAATTAAAAATAAAAATGAATAAATAAAAGAAGTCACCAAGAAAAATTTCCCTTTTGTTTTACTGTCCTGAAGTAAAGCTGCCTAAAGCAGTCTGTGGCTACAGAAAATGAATTTGTCTTGATTGCCTTAAGCCATGTGTGCTCACTTCTGAGGTGGAGAATAGCGCTGCATTTATGTAGGAGATGACACAGAAACCATGATTTTGTCAAGAAATCCAGTGTCAACAAGGAAGGAACTTGTGTATAGGTTCTATTTGGTTCAGACTATTTGTTATGTGGTGTTTCAATGACATGCCTCTATTTCTCCATTTAGCTCCTGCTTTGAAAGAAAGGCCTTCAGTATTTCATGCTCACTTCACTTTCCTTGTCCAAGTTTTTTGTGTTTTGTATCTTTAAACATTTTGGGCTGGATTTTTTTAATTTTAATTTTATTGATAAACAAATATGAATGAGAGAGTTTCAAAGCTGACTAATGGGACAGTTTCGATAATATATACATTGTACATTGTTATCTTCTTTTCTTTTCTTTTTTTTGGGGGGGGGGCTGGATTTTGAAGACAGAGTCCTGATATAGTCCATTCTGGTAACTCACTGTGGGCCCTATGCTGGCTTTTAACTCTTAATCCTGCCTCAGCATAATGGCTGTGTGCCACTGTGCCCAGTTTGTTTGTTTTATTATTTATTTATTTGTTTTTTGGTATTTATTATTTTATTTTAATTTTTAAATAGATTATAAATTGAA
>NW_004524784.1:3062272-3063468 GCF_000260255.1 Octodon degus
TTTCATTTCCAATCTGAGTTCCTCTTTACCTTTCTGCAGCTGTTTCTTTATTTCAGAAGCCGTTGATTCATTGCTTTCAGCTGTGTGATTCCCAGTTTGTTCTTTGTTAGTGTCCTCTGCACTTGTTACGGGTGGGCTTGGATTCTGAGGTTGCATTTTGTTCCTTCTCGTCATTTTGTGTAGCACTGTCTTCTGACCTTTGTTTTAGATCTTCATTGTAGTTATAACCTTAGCACATACTGAAGTTCAGGTGCAGATCTACAAAGTTTGTATTTATCCAGCTGTGCTGCCCTTGAGGGTGAACCTGTTGTGTCCCTGTAGCAAGAGGTTCTCCTAGACTAGCTGGGTGGTTCTATCCTCTACACTCTCTGCAGGGATTGCAGCTGCAGGGTTATACCCCCAGACTGTATGCCAGGCCTGAGCTGAGTCTGGAGGGGACAAGGCGTTGTAGGGGGGAGAGGTAGCTGTCCTACACACTCACTGGGTCTGGGCTAGGACTGGGCCTGGGGGTTCTCGGAACGCAGAAGAAATTCCTGCTCGGTGGGCGGAGTGCAGGAGGTGCTGTGGAGTGGTGGGTGGCGTTCCAAGGGGGTGAAAGAGGATGTCACCCACACTGCGCCTGGACTGGGACCAGTGGTAGGTCCTGCCGGTGCAGGGTAGCAGGAAACTCTCCCACACACTCACTGGACCTGGGCTACGACTGGGTCTGTCCATTATTTTCTGAAATCTTTTTCGTTTGTTGTTTTTGAGATAGACTTTTGCTTTGTAGTTGAGGCTGACTTTGAACTCACTGCGTAGCCTGGGCTGGCCTTAGTCTTGCTGTCATTCTCCAGTTCAGCCCCTGAGTACTGGCTTTATAGGTGTGCGCTACCATACTTGGCTTTTCTAAAATGTTGCCAGTTTTATTATTACTATTCTTACTCTTATTCGTATTTTGTCTTTTTGAGATAGGGTCTTTTTTTATTTAGGCAGAACTGGGGATTGAACTCAGGCCTTTGCACTTGCCAGGGAAGCGCTTATTCCACTGATCCTTCTTCCCGGCCCTGAGATAGGGTCTTGCTATGCAGTTCAGGCTAGCCTCAAGCTCATTTTGGTTTTTTTTTTTTTTTTTGTTGTTTTTTTTTTCTTCATAACTGGGGATTGAACTCAGGCGCTTGCGCTTGCCAGGGAAGCACTTATTGCACTGAGCCATCTCC
>NW_004524784.1:3064678-3086106 GCF_000260255.1 Octodon degus
TGAACCGTGGTCCCTGTGCTTTGCTAAGCTTGTTCTAAGTAGGTGCTTTAGACCACTGAGCCATCTCACCAGCCCCAAAGATCTAAGTTTTGCAAGTATATTATTTAAGAAGATCCCTTATAGGGCTGGCAAGATAGCTCAGCGGACTAAGTGCCTGCTTTGGCAAATGCAGGGACCAGAGTTTGATCCCTGGTCTCCCCCTCCCGCTGCATGCCTTGAGCCAGTGAGAGTCCCGATGTGGTGGCGCACCCCTGTAATCCCAGCACTGGGGAGACTGAAAACAGGAGGATCACTATGAGTCCAGGCTGCATAGTGAAACCCTGTGCCAAATTCATAAATGAATAAAAAAAAAATTGTTAACATTGGAAAAACTTGTGATTTCAAATTGCCTTTTAGTGATTTTTTTTTTTTTCCAGAGTTGGGGATTGAACTCAGGCCCTTGAGCGCCTGCTAGGCAAGTGCTTATTCAACTGGGCTATCTCCTCAGCCCCTCAGTTGCCTTTTAAATGCCATACCATCACTGGAGATCAGTGTACTTTACATCTCCCCTTTCATTCCTGTCCCCTCCCCTCTCTATAGCTCAGACTCATAATGATCCTCCTGTTTTTAGCCTGCTCAATGTGGATTACAGCTGTGCACCATGTCTAGCTCAGTGCGCCCCAGTAGCACGGTACAAAGATCAAACCCCAGTCCCTGCATTCGCCTAAGCAGGCACGTAGTCCACTGAGCTATCTCATGGCCCAATGCTTTCCTTTTCATTCTTACCTTGTGACGAAGTATTAACTTCTAATATTGGGTTTTCTGATGGCCTGTCATTCCTAACTAATGACAGTGAAATTCTTTTCTACATGTTAGCAAACCTTTGCAAGTTCAGTGGAGTTTTTTTGAGAAGGAACCTCAATCTGTTGATATGGTATCCCTTCTGGAATTCACTTACTAATTTGGCACAAAGATTTGTCAGTGGTTCACTTACTACCTGTGTATTCTTCAAAACCTGCGCTATCACAATTCCTTTCGCCAGAATGTTGGCATTTAATGGTATCTTCAGCTGCATTATTTGGAGTGTCAGGAGAGGGGTGATTGTTTACTGGATTGAACCCAGGTAAGGCAACCTTCTCAGTCCTTTTTCATTTTATTTTGAGAAAGGTTCTTGATAAGTTGCCTTGGCTTTGAGGCTTGATCCTTCTACCTCTGCTTCCCTACTAGCTGGGATTACAGCTGTGTACCACCACATGTGGCCTCTTTCTTGCTTCCTGAAGAATTTTTTTTTTTACCTGCTTTAGTTTGAACACTGTCCTTTTGTTGGTAGTTTTACTTTTTCAAACATAGGTTTAAAACTCTTAATTGTCTTCAGCTTTTTTTTTTTTTTTAAGTTTTTTTTTTTGTGCAAGGTCTCACTACACAGCCCATACATACTTAGTAGTGATCCTCCTGATTTCTGCCTCCTAAGTGCTGGGATTACAGGCGCGTGCCACCATGCCCAGACTCCATCACTGGCTCAGCGCACCCGGGGGCGGGGCTGGCATGGCATGCAGAGTCAGGGATGGAACCCTGGCTCCTGCACTTACCTAAGCAAGCACTTAGTCTGTTGAGGTATACTGCTGCCCCTCTCAGCTTCTTTATGAAGGGAAAAAGTTGCATCTTTCTAATATGTGTATCATTTAGGATATCATGAGGCTGCCCTAGGCTAGTGACTGGCCAGGGGGTCACTGTTGCTCTGTTCACATGCCTGGGTCTGGGCACTACTGCTCATGGCAGGCACCTTTCTTCTTCCCCAGATGGCCACATACCCCATTTGGCCTGCCAGTCATGACAGCCTGGAATGAGTCCATACGTGGTGGCTCAGATCCATGGGAACAAAGGTAGAAGCCTTGAAGACCTTCTTAAAACCTTTCTGTCTAAGGGCTGGTGAGAGAGCTCAGTGGACTAAGTGCCTGCTTTGGCAAGCACAGGGACCAGGGTTAGATCCCTTCCCCCATAGTGTACTGGCCCTACCCCCCAGGGCATGCTGAGCCTGTGACAGAGTCTGGCCATGGTGGCACATGCCTGTGATCCCAGCTCTGGGAAGCCTGAAAACAAGAGGATCACTACGAGTCTAAGCTACATAATGAGACCCTGTACCAAATACATAAAATGAAAAACAAAACAAAACAACAACAACAAAAACCCTTGCTGTCTAGAATCTGTACCAACTCAGATTTTGGGAGTGGAGAGGAGGACATCTTACCATGGGAGGAGCAGTGCTGAAGAGAGTGGTCATTTGCCACAATTACAATAACTAGAAAAATTGCCACAGAACTTGAGCAGAAAGTGTTACTTTACTTTCTTTCCCAACAATATTAACAGTCAATCAAAAAATGTTAAGTACTTAGACCAGGAATTAAAAGCAAAAGGAAAGCATTTGTAGTATTGTAGAGAAAAATATATCCTTAATTTTTATGCTCTTTATTCTGCTGGTATGCGGTGTCTTTTAAAAAGAGTAGAGACAGGGAAATTAGTCTTTCATGCCTTGAGCAGATTAGGTACTCTGAATGGTTAAAGTAGAGCACTATGAAATAAATTCAGCTCTTGACATACTAGCAGATATTACACCCAATACCGTTTTCCTTTTTTGCTACTGAGGATTAAGCCTGGGAGGGCTCTGTTACTGATCTACATTCCCAACCCTTTTTATTTTGGGGAGATGGAGATCTCACTAAGTTGCCCCATCTGTCCTTGGCTTTGAACTTGTGATCCTCCTGCCTCACTGTCCTGAGTAGCTTGAATTACAGGCATGGGCTGGCACCCTGGGCTCCAAAGAACTGTTTTTTAACAGTTCTGGTTTAAACAGTTGAGAGCATTTTGGTTTGAATTCTTTGATATTAAGCAAATTTGAGCTTCTAATATATAATAATTTTATTGCTGTATCAAATGACCTTTTATATTTACTTTACTAATTTTAGTACTTCATAACAACACACTAGACTTTTTCTACTTTTGACATTGTTGTTGTTGACAGAGAGATGACCAGTTCATTCATTTATTGGGTAGACCTAGGAAAGATTCCTACCCAAGTTCCTGTGCCTTGATCTCTGGTTTCTGATGGAGCAAATGGTACTTCTCTAATATGATCACACCCTGAATGAGACATTAACTTTAAAATGCTATTTATTAAAAAGTGCTTGGTATTGTCATAAGAAAAGTATATATTTTATCAAATATAAATGTAATAGTGGGCTGGGGAGATAGCTTATCAGCATAAGTGCCTGCCTAGCAAGCACAACGTCCTGAGTTCATTCCCAGTACCCCCCCCCAAAAAAAAAAAAAAAAAGTAATAGTTTCAGATTTTGGTTGGTTTTGGTATTATTTTAGATTGAAGGGAGGATATCTTGTTTTATTTTTTATTTTTTTCCATAATTTTATTGAGAAACAAATAGCAATGAGATAGTTTCAAATCAAATTGGTAGGACAGTTTCAATAATTAACACATTGCATACTCTCTTGCTAGTGGTGATATGTTGTTTTAAAATACATTTTTATATAGTAAAATAATACTGTGATATTAGGATTAAGTTATAAAATTATGATTATTGTTTTTTATAAAGTTATTTTTTGTCAGAAATAATTTGTGAAAGTTTGGAACTCCTAGTTACAAAAAGAATCTTTATTGCATTTGAATTTAAGTTGGATTTTACTGTTATTCATTTTTTTTTAGAAATACAAAGAGAAGGACAAACACAAACAAAAGCATAAGAAACAACCAGAACCATCACCCGCTTTGGTTCCATCACTGACCGTTACAACAGAAAAAGTAAGTGTTAAATATAGTATTTTATGTAATAACTAGCTATGTGCTGAGTTTTACTTCTGAGAAAAAATTTTTATTTCTAGCATCTTAATTCTAATTTTTCCTGCCTTTCTAACAATACATGAAGCACTTAGTAGTCCCACTGCTTATCCTTTATGGCATCTTCTGTTTGTTCTAGTGGGTTTCCAAAGAGTAAATAAGGTTAACAAGTGAGGGGTACTATAGAAATTAAGAATTTGGCCTGTAGGGTAGATTTGATCTATGATTTTGAAGTCTGGTTTCACCATTTACTGATTGAATTGTTTTTTTTTTTTTTTTTCAAAAAATAATACACTGCATATATTCTTCTTAGTGGTTAATTGCTGTACAAGATGCGGACTTGTGATCCTATTTACAAACACTATTAGAACAAATCATTCTATTCATTAACAGAATGTAACTATATATCTATCCCAACCACTTTGAATACACAGATGCAAAATGGACATTCATCTGTATACCCCATTTTTTCTAAGTTCCGTTATTGAATATTATAGGTGTGTAAACTCAGCAAAATATTCTAAAAGAGTCCAGTAGCCCATATTACCATTGGGTCTTCTGTTTAACTGGCAATGTCAGAAATTATTGACCTGAGTCCCCCACAGCTCAACTTAACAGCATGGCTTTATTTCTTATAATTTCGTCTTCATACTTTTCTGCTGGATGGTTAAGACCAGGGTAAAGCAGGACCTGTGCAACAAGAGTTGTAGCTTTTTGGTCTGAGAAGGTCAGTGAAATGCCCTCAGGATTTGTCCTGAGATCCTGTACCTCAGATTGTAGAACCTTTATCAGTGCAGCCATGTGGATGAGTCACGGCCAATGCTTGGCCAATGTGCTCTCTGTGAAAGCCTGAGAGAGTGTCTTCTCCCCATGTGACTCTCCTTAGGCCCACTCTATGTCATCGATCACTTTCCTCTTTGGCCCCATAATCTTCTTGATCAGAAAATTTGGGACACTACCAAGGTACATGACGTTACAGTACAAGTTCTCATATGTCCTGAGTCTTAATTGACCTTAGAAGGCTAGGGCCAAAATGTTGGCTTTCCTTGTATCCCTCCTTTTTCTCTAATTTTGGTCTGTAAACTTAGGTTGTTAACCATCCAGAAGAAAAGCTTATTGTTATTATCAAACGATTTGGGCTATCAATCTTAACCTCACTATCTCATGAATTGTTAATTTACCTTTCTGTGATTCAGTTTCATTACCTGTAAAGTGATGGAAATAGTGAAATGGAATAAGTTAATACATTTAAAACAATTAGAATGATATCTGGATTCATAGTATTATTTAGCAAATGTTCAGTATTATTAGATTATTACATGCTTATAGTGAAAATGGAGGCAGGCTACAAGTGGTTGGAATGCAGTAAACAAGTGAGGAAGCATTGTATGAGCCAGCACAAGGGCTTTGTGTTTACTTTGAGTGAAAAATGAGCCCTTGGAGGGTTCCAAACGGACATAACATGATCTGGTTTGGATTGTGAAAGGAACTCTGACTGCTTTATTTTGGATAGACTACAGAGAGTAGATTAGAAGCAGAGGTTAATAACATCAGGAATTGTTTCCATCATCCAGTTTTGATAGCAGTTGTAGTGGGCAGGTGATAAGAGATGGGCACATTCTGAGTACATTTAAAGGTAGAACCTATATTATTATTTATTTATTTATTTTAAACAGGTAAGTCAGAGGTGTAAGAGAAAGAGAGGACCCAATATGATTCCAAAGGTTTCTGTTCAGTTAGGTCGAAGGATTGAAACTGATGTTAACACAGATATGAGGCGGGTGTACACCTATAATCCTAGCATTCAAGAGACTGAGTCAGGAGATTGTTGCAAGTTAGTTTCAGCGTGGTCTGTTAGCAAGATCCTATCTCAACCCAACCAAGCAATCAAACAAAAAACCACAAGAAAACAAATATGGGGAAGACTGTATAGGTTGGAGAGAAGGTGGAGAATTCTATTTTTGATATGTTAATAGTTTTGCATTGCTACCATAAATTTAGCAGGTTAAAATGACATAAACGTATGTTACTATTCTGTGGGCCAGAAAGTCTGAGGGAACTCAACTGGTTCATGTACTCCAGGTAAAGGATAAAATCAAGGTGTTGGTTCTTAGCTGACTCTGCTTTTAAAGGTCATGCAGGGCTGGGGAGATAGCTCAGTAGAATAAGCGCTTGCCTGGCAAGCAGAAGGTCCTGAGTTCAATCCCCAGTACCGCAAAAAAAAAAAAAAAAAAAAAAAAAAAAAGTCATGCAGGGTGACATAATTTGGTTCCTCATGGTTTATAGGATTCAAGTGCCTACTTCCATGTTGGTTGTCAGCTGAGGCCCACCCTGAGCCAGGGCTTCTGTCAATTCCTTGAGTCTTCTGCCACGTGATCCCTTCTGTCTCAGACCCAGCAGTGACATGTTGAATCTTTCTTAAGGTTGGAATTTCTCTTTCTGGTTCTGTTGCATACCATCTTGTTTTAGTTGGAGAAAATTCTCTTTTAAGGGCTCTTGTGATTAGAGTGGGCCTGTCTGAATAATTTCTTTTCTCTGTAAATTTTTTTTCTTGTTTTAAGATTTGTGAGCTTCATTGTATCTATAAAGACCTTTTTGCCAAGTAATGTAAAATATTCACAGATTTTAGAGTTTAAGATGTGGTTATCTTGGTGGGCTGCTCTCCCTACTGCAGGGTTGAGGTATCTGTTAGCCAGCTAGGTAGAGAGATACTAGCCACATGGATGCATACTCTTCCATTCAGGAAAATGACCCAAACTTTGGGTATAAGTTTGAGATTTGAGTGCATGGAAGTATTTAAAACTGAGCCTAGGGTCAGGGAGATAGCTCAGTAGAATAAATGCCTGCCTGGCAAGTGCAGGGTCCTGAGTTCAATCCCTGGTACCACAAAAATCAATCAATCAATCAATCAATCAATCAATCAACTAAAACTGTGAGCCTAGATCATATCATAAAGGGAGGAGTGAACAGAGGTAGAAAAAGAAAAGGCTTATAGTCAAAAGATCTGGGAGAAGTGTGATCATCAGAGGAGATGAAGAAGAAAGCCAAGAGGATATAGCACTCTGGGAGGCCAGCTAGAGAAAGGATGCAGTAAGTGAACTGTGTCGTACAAGAAAAGCTGGCTGCTGGATTTAGTCAGGTGGAGATCATGAGTGATATGTGCAGTTTTAACCTACTTAGTGGGGACAAAAACTGGGTTTAATCCAGGATGGGAGGACGAAAGTCAGACAGTGAGTGTGAATGACTGCTTTCAGGAGTGTTGCTAGAAAGAGGAATAGGCCAGATAATTGGCCAGAGAAATGGGGAAGAAGAATGTTGTTTTTTTTAAAATGAGAGTGATAACAGCATGATAGTGTGCTAGAAGGAATGATCCAGTAGAGGGGGAAGCAACGATAAAGAAGATGAGGAAATTTGTTAGAATGATATCTTGAAACATGAAAAGGAAGGAGACCTGCAAAATTGAAAAGCAGGCTCTAGTACTGTAATGGAAGAGAAGGCAGAAAAACATGGGAAATACATTGGGTATAGAGAGTTTCAGGGGTGCTATTTATGGAAAATTTTTTTGGATAAATTCTGATTATTTTTCAGTGAGATAAGCTACCTGTGAAAGGTATGATTTATTATTGTGGTTAAGGGAAAGAAAATTTACTAGAGAAATTTAGTCTGATTGCTGGGTAGACACAAGATTCTATGTGAGAGTCATGGTTAAGAATTTTAAGGGAAACAATTTTGCATAGCTTTTTTTTTTTTTTTTTTAGAACCTTTTTATTTAATTCAGGCCCTTGCGCTTGCCCTTGCTTATTTTTTTTTTTTTTTTGGCAGAACCGGGGATTGAACTCAGGCCCTTGCGCTTGCCAGTGAAGCACTTACTCCACTGAGCCATCTCCCCGGCCCCTGCATAGCTTTTTATTTTTATTTAGAATAATAATCAGGGGTTGGGGAGATAGCTCAGCAACAAGCACAAGGACTTGGGTTCCATCCCTGGCACCTCATGCCATGGCAGCCCTAAAACCGGGTGTGGTACCAGGGATTAAACTCGGGTCCTTGTGCTTGCCAGGCAGGTGCTTAGACTGCTGAGCTACCTCTCTGGCTCTTGCCAAAACTTTATATAAGCTTTGAAAATGATTGATCCCATAGCGTTTTCTTCATAGATGATCATGCCATCTGAGCTCATGATGGCTTTACTTGGTTTATTTATTTATTTATTCACTTATTTATTGCGGTACCAGGGATTGAACTCAACTATGGATACTGAATTTTGTGATTTATTTATTTTTTTAATAGGTATATTGAAGTAATTATGTGGAATTTTCCTGTTTTACTTAGTTAACATGATGTGTGCGTTACTTTGCTCAGTTTTCTCATGGTAAAACAACCTTACTTTCCTGGCATAATTCTTATTTGGTCTTGATATATTACTGTATTTTATTACTGAATTCAGCTTTTTTTTTTTTTGTGGAACGGGGGGTTGAACTCAGGCCCTTGCACTTGCCAGGCAAGAACTTACTCCACTGAGCCATCTCCCGGCCCCTTGAAATTTCAAAGGAACTCTTACATCTGTGTTCTAAGAGGATTATTGGCATATAATCTATTAACATTGCCTTTGGGTTTAGTGTCTTAAGTAATGCTGATCTCCTAAGATTGAATGTTAATTTTTTAACTCTTTTCTAGAAATTTGTATAGATTTGACATTATTACTTAATATTTTTAGTTAGCACATCTAAAGCTATCCAAACTTGGAATTTTCTTTCCGAGAATGCTTTTTGGGACAGTGCTCTTTCTTTAATGGTTAGGGAGACCATTCAGGTGTCTTAGTTACTTTTCTCATTGCTGAGACAAAATACTTGACATCCAAGGTTAACAGGGAAAAATTAGGTCACAGTTTGTGGAGGTTTCAGTCCATAATCTGCTGTCTCCAAGGTAGGGTGGCACATGGCAGAGGGCAATAGTTTATGATGGTGGAAGACAACAAAAACAAGCAAGGGAAGGGTATGTCCCTTATGTTATATATAGGCTACCTGCCATTGGGCAGGTATAGCAATCACACCCTTAATCCCAGCATTGAACCATAAATCAATCACAGCCTCTAGATTCAGTCACCTCTGAGAAGTCGAAAAGACTGCATGAGGCTTTGTAGGGACATCTAGAGACAACCATAACATCAAATTATCTAATTTTTTTTTTTTTAAATGTACTCTGTATTAATTGATGGGGCAACTGTGCTAGTGATGAGCAAAATCCCCAATCCCTTGCTCTTTGAGACAGTTTCTCTGCCTGCTTCCACTGCTGTGGATAGCATTTGTTACAGTTCATGAATTTGCTTGGAACATCATTCTTGCCAGAGTTAGGGTCACTTTAGTGTGTAAGTCAATGGGCATTGATAGATACATAATGATTTATACCTATGACTTTAGTATAGTCCAGAATAATTTCACTGACCTAAAAAGACTTCTGTACTAGTGATAGATCCCCTTCTCCTCTGTAAGTCTTGGCAGTCACTGATCTTTTTACTGTCTCCATAGTTTTGTCTCTACCAAAATGTCATTACATAGTTAGAATAATACAGCTTGTATCTATTGGCTTCCCTTACATGGTTATACACATGTAAGTTTTCTCCAAATCTTTTCATGGCTGGATAGTTCATTTTTTTTGTTTCTAAGATTTGTAGTTATGAATAAAGCTGCTACAGGGACTGGGGAGATAGCTCAGCAGTTTAAGTGCCTGCCTGGTAAGCACAAGGACCTGAGTTCAATCCCCAATACTGCATGTTGTACCAGCCCCAGAACCCCGCTGGAGACCCTGTACCAAATAAACAATAAAAAGTGGGGGTTGGATTGCCGAAAATGAGTGTTGAAATTGTTTAAAAAAATACGGCTGCTGCAAACATCAGTGTGTAGTTTTTGATGTGGGCACCCATATGTAAGAGTGGATTTTCTTATTTCTTTCTTCATTGTACTGGAACATTTTAAGTTTTTCATCATTAAGTATAATGTTAGCTTTATGATTTTTGTAGATGTTCTTTATCAAGTTGAGGAAGCTAACTATATAGTTGTAATTTGCTAAGATAAATTATGAATAAAAAGTGATCTTTCCCAAGTTCCTTTTCTCTGTAACTGTTACTGTGAGCATGTAACTTCAGCCTTTGGTACAGTGGCTTACAAATGACTTTCAAATGTTGAACCAACTTTCATACTTGGGATATGATTCACATTTGGTCATGATATATTCTCATTCTCCCTGCCTGTCTGCCTGCCTGCCTACCTGTCTGCCTCCCTCCCTCCCTCCCTCCCTCCCTCTCTGTCTCTCTCTCTTTCTCTCTCTCCCTCTCCCTTTCTGTCCCTCTTCCTGTCTTTCCCCAGGATTGAACCCAAATTCTTCACATTAAATTCTTCATTTTGTTAATATTTTGTTAGAGATTTCACAGAAGAGTGATTGGTCTGTAGTTCAATTTTTTTGTCCAGCTTTGGTGTTAGGATGGTGCTGGCAACGTGATGAATTGAGAAGTAGCCCCTCTGATTCTTTCTTGTGGGAGATATGATAGAGATTGATATTTTTTTCTCAAATGTTTGATAGGATTCACCAGTGAACCCTTTTGGGCCTGATGTTTTCTGTTTTTGTTAATGATTAGTATAATTTCTTTGCTAGATATAGGCCTATTTGGTATCTGTTTCTTTTGTGAATTTCAAAAGGTAGTTTCAAGTAATCCGTGCTTTTCATCAAAGTTACCATAGTTTTTGGCACAGTTCAATAGTATTTATTTTTTAAATATTTAATGATATCTCATGTGTAATGATAACTACCTTTTTGGACGTCAGAAATCTTTTACTGAGTACAAAGCAAACAATGGGATAGAAATATTATATAGAATGAAGGAAGGCTGAGGAAATCAATATAAAAGTGTAAACAGCTCAGTGATGAACTAGACTTACTGTTTATATCTAAGCAATTTTAGAAGTGAAATCTTACCCAAAAAGTGTTCATACAGCATTGAAAAAAATATTGAAATAATTTGGAATAAAAGAGCCAAATTATCTATACAATATCTGTACAGCAGGGACCTGTTTTCAGCAGGTAAGCCTATTTACAAGTAAGAATCTCTTACTCTTGTAATGTGGTCCTGTTTTAATAGAATGGCTAACTCATATTCTTGCAGAGTTAGTCTGTAAGGCCTCCATGCTCCCGTAGGGATTCCAGGTGGACCTACTTCCACCAGAGAACTAGTTACACTGACCTGTGTACCCCCCCTCCCCCATGAATGTCTTGAGTGAAGGGATTATAGCTTATTCAGTTTTATATCTACAGTGACAATTAGTGGGCATGTCATGTTAAAATGCATGAATGTTAAAATAAAATTATTTTATACCACTGTTAATATGTCAAAGATTACCCATTCCAAATTAAAAAACACCAAACTGCTACCAAATTAACTGTGGCTTTCATAATATAGTGCTTTGAGGACTTTTTAATGTTTTAAATTAAAACATTTACTACTTTTACTACTTTTCAGAATAACTGCACAAATTTAGCATTCTCCATGCAATGGAAAATTTGTTTGGAAGTTACGTTATTCTTTTCCTCTTTTTTTAAAAGTGCATCTTGTAGGGCCAACTGCTTCTCTTGTAAGGACCACTTGGCTTTGGATCGAACATTCTGGCTATATCACATCTTCATAAAGTTCTTTTGTTTTTTCTTGTCTTTATTTGTGGAACTGGAAAATGGAATCATTTTGCTTTTCTTTCTTACAAATTCTAGCCATTGCAGTTGCTAGTTGTGTCTCCTTGTCAGACTTAGGATTTTTTTTTTTAAATGAAGGCACCCAATGTCCCGAAGAGACAGTAATTCACCCCTGGGCTTCTCATCAATGTCTTTTTCAATATATTTCCTCTTTTGGGCCTTCCCTGGGGCAGCAGCAAGCTCTTACTTCATGTGAGCCATACACATTTTCTGGAAGTCTTCTTGAGTCAAGACCTGACTGGTGCTGACGGCTGTGGCCTTGGCTCTCCGCTCCTCCATGGCCATGCTGCTCAGCCTATGCCAATGTTTGGACTGATTTTTTAAATTTTATTTTTTTGAATTCTTTCTATAGTCTAATTCTTAATTCTCTGTTCAGGAGTGGCTGGTAAAAGCTTTTTCTCCATTCTGTGGTAGTGTTTATACTTTGCTGGTGGCTTCTTTTGCTGTGCAAACCCTTTTTCATTTGATGTGATCCCAGTTGTTGAATATATCTATATCTATATCTATATCTATCTATCTATATCTATCTATCTATATCTATCTATATCTCTATATCTCTGTATCTCTATATCTCTATATCTATCTATCTATCTATCTATCTATCTATCTATCTATCTAATTGTATTTTTTTGTGGTACTGGGGATTGAACTCAGGACCCTGAGCTTGCCAGGCAAGCACTTATTCTACTGAGCCATCTCCTGGGGCCCACTATAATATTTTTTTGTGTGGTCAAAATTTTACTCATATAATCTTTGCCTACACCTGTCTTTGATAGTTTTACCTATTCTGTCTTCAGCAGATTGTTTCTGTGTTTATATATAGATGTTTGATCCATTTTTATTTTAGTTAGGTTCACAGAGATAAGGGTCTAGGTTCAGTCTTTGACTTGTGAAGTCAGTTTTCTGAGCAGCATTGATTAAAGGGGTTATCTTTCTTGGAGTTGTTTATGGATCTTCTTCAGGTCCATTCCTCCTCCTTTTTTTTTTTGCCCCCACCCCACCACCATGGTGTTGGGGGGAGATCCTTTTTTTGGGGACAGTATCTCTATGCAGTTTCAGGCTGGCTTTGAGCTCATTTTGTAGCCCAGGCTGGTCTTGAACTTGCAGTGGCCTCTTGCCTCAGCTTCCCAAGTGCTGGGATTACAGGCATGCATCACCATGCCCAGCTGCCGTGCTGTGTTTATCACAATATCTTTGTAATAAGACTTCAAATCAGCGATTGTTATGCCCCTTGCCTTGCCCTTGCTCCCCAGTATTGCTTTTGCTCTTCTATGTCTCCTCTGGTTCCATATGAATTTTAAGATTATTTCCTCTAGTTCTGTGAGGTGTGCAGGATTTTCTTTTTCTTTTTTTTTTTTTTTGGTGGAATCGGGGATTGAACTCAGGCTCTTGCGCTTGCCAGGCAAGCACTTATTCTACTGAACTATCTCCCCAGCCCCAGTGTACAGGATTGCATGAAATCTGTGTAACAGTTTTGGAAACATGGCCAGTTTCACTATATTGGTTTTGGCTGTTCCAGGACAGGGGCTTTCCATTTTTTATCTTCTTCAGTCTAGTACTATAGTTTTCAGTGTAAAGGTCTTCACTTCCTTTGTTAGATTGATGCCTAAGTATTTCATTTTTCTTTTTCTTTTTTTTTTTTTTAAAGAATTCTCTGTAAAGATTCCTTAATTTTTTTTTTTGTTACCTTTATTTATTTCTTTTTTTTTTTATGGTCAGCTCAGCCCACCCTGTGGGTGGGGCTGGCATAGCGTGTGGTGCTGGGGATTGAACCAAGGTCCCTGCATGCTTGCCTAAGCAGGCGCTTTAGACCACTGAGCTATCTCGCCAGCCCCTCATTTTTCTTTTTTTTTTTCTTTTTCTTTTTTTTCAGAACCGGGGATTGAACTCAGGCCCTTGTACTTGCCAGGGAAGCGCTTATTCCACTGAGCCATCTCCCCGGCCCCCCTCATTTTTCTTGATGCTATCATGAAAGGTATCATTTCCCTGACTTCTGTGTGAATTTGTTGCTTGTGTACAAGAATGCTGGCATCCTGTTACTAATCCAAATTTGGTTATTAATTTTAGGAGTCTTTTAGTGAAGTGTTTGGAATCTTGTATGTAGAGTATCATGGTATCAAATAATAATACTTAAATTCTTCCTTTCCTATCCATATTCCTTTTCTTTTTTTGTCTTGTCTAATTGCTGCAGGTAAATGTTGGCAAAATTATATTTGAGCGGGTGTGGTGGTAGTGGGCATCCTTGTCTTGTTCCTGATTTCAGAGTGAAAAGTGTTTTATCATTTAGTTTGCTATTGGCTGTTGGATTATCATAGATGGCTTTTATTTATTTATTTTTAATTTTTATTTTTTTGATGGAACCGGGGATTGAACTCAGGCCCTTGTGCTTGCCAGGCAAGTGCTTATTCCACTGAGCCATCTCCCCAGCCCCAATAGATGGCTTTTATTAGGCCGAGGTAAAGACCTGCTGTTCCTGTTTTCCGTAGGATTTTTATCATGAATGGGTATTAGGCTTTGTGAAATGCTTTTTCTACATCTATTGAGATGATCATGTGGCTTTTGTCCTTGGTTCTGTTAATGTGGTATACAGATTTTTTTGCTTGGCATATGTTGAACCATCCTTGCATCTGTGGTTGAATCCTACTTCATTATAATATATAACTCTTTTTATGATTTGCCACTTTCTGTTTGCCAGTATCTTTTTTAAATTTCTTTTTTTTTAAAATTTCTTAAAAATTTTATTTATTTATGTGTGTCTGTGGGGGGGCAGCTCAGCCCACCAGGGGGCAGGGCTGGCAGGCATGTGGTGCTGGGGGATTGAACCACGGTCCCTGTGCTTTGCTAAGCTTGTTCTAAGTAGGTGCTTTAGACCACTGAGCCATCTCTCCAGCCCATGGACTTTTTGTTTTTTAAAAAAATGTCTAGTTTTTCTTATGATTTTTTTTCGATGCATAGGTTACTTAGAAGTGTGTTCTTTAATTTTGAGATATTTGAGGATTTTTTTCTATATCTTATTTTTAGTTTAATAATTCATATGCTATAATTCCTTTTAAATTTATTGGTACATTTATGACACAAGCCATGAATTTTCTTGTGAAATGGTCTTTGTGCTTACTGAAAGAATGTGCATTTCTATTTGCATGAAATTTTCCTGAAATGTCAGATCAAGTTAATTTCTATCACCTCTCCTTCTCCTCACTGCCGACTTTTTTTTTTTTTTTTTTTTTTTTTACCAGGGATTGAACTCAGGACCTTGTGCTTACCAGGCAAGCACTTATTCTACTGCGCTATCTCTCCGGCCCTTGACTTATTTTTTGAGACAGGGTTTCAGTATATATTTCAAGTTGATTTTATTTTATTTATTTATTTTTTTACATTTATTGTGTGTGTGTGTGTGTGTGTGTGTGTGTGTGGCCAGCTCAGCCCAACTGGGGGCGGGGCTGGCTGGCATGTGGTGCTGGGGGATCGAACCGTGGTCCATGTGCATTGCTAAGCTTGTTCTAAGTAGGTGCTTTAGACCACTGAGCCATCTCTCCAGCCCCCTCAAGTTGATTTTATTTTTCTATAATTTTCTTTTATTTTGAAGAGTAAAACAAAAGCAAGAAAAACAAAAACACAGAAACAGGGTAACATACAACAATATATATGTTACAGATTTTCAAAACAAGAATACCTGGTTAACAATGATCGATACATTATCTATTTTTATCGTCAAATCTTTTGCTCAGATTAACAGATATATTTATGCAAGATTGGACATATAATTGAATATTACTGCATGCTTTCAAGAAACCTTAAATTTTTGTTCTTGTCTTTTTCTTTTATTACATTTTCTTTTTCACTTTTTAAATTGTTTTTATTGATGCATATTTGTTCATACTTGTGGGGTGCACTATGATAAATCAGTGCAATATGTAATGAACAAATCGGAATAATTAGCATTCCCATCTCATCAAACATTTAACATTTCTATGGGTGGTTGATTTTTAGACTCTTCTGGTTATTTTGAAAAATATATATAGTAAATCACTATAGTTATCCTTTCAAGCTGATTTAGCCTCTGAAGTGCAGGGATTAGAAGGATGTACTACCACACCTGCTTTGATTTATATACCAACCTTTTTATTATTTTTATTTCCTCAAATATAATGAGGGATGGATATGGACATTCTCCCACCCTTTGTAAGGTTTTTGCTCTATTACTTTAAAGATCTTTTATTATATATAGAAACATGTTGAATTTTTTGAGACAGGGTCTCACTCGATATAGTTCAGGCTGGCCTGAAACTCACTATGTAGCCCAAACCAACCTCACACTTGCTTTCTGCCTCAGCAGTCCTCGTGAGTGCTTGAATTATGGTTGTGCATGCAGTACCACACTTGGCTAAGGACGGAAACATTAATGGTTTTCTTTTTGATAAATAAACCACTTTGTTCTGAAATCTACTTTGATACTAATATTTAGCTTGATATTTCTTTTCCCATATTTTTATTAATCTTTTTTGTATATTATAGATGGGGTTCTTTTGAACTATCTATAGTGAATTCTATTAATTCATGATTGCAATATATTTTTTTAATCAGGGTGTTTAGAGAATTTGAAAGCAATGTGATTATATTTGTAGTATATACATTACATACTTAAAGCTATTTTTCACATTATGTATGTTTTGTAGTTCTGGGAGTTGAACCCAAGATCTTTCCATTGAAGTGTATCATCAACCTTTTGAAGTACTTAAAATTTTTTTCTATTATCTGAAGAGAATACAAAATAGTAAAAGAAAATTAGAAATGAACTATTTTTAATTTAAAATTTGTTTTACTAAACATATTTTGAGATAGGGTATTGCTAAATCTAGAATTGTCAGGCTTGGCTCACATTTATAAATTTCCTGCTTCCCGGTATGCTGGGATTATAGGCATGCACCACCTTACCCAGCTATATGGTTGAATTTTATCTAACATTTGCTAATCTTTTTTTGTTCATCATTTCTCTTCTTGTGTATTTTTTTGTTTTTGTTCTGGATTCAATATTTCTTTGATTAGCAATAATACTGTCTGTTGTATTGGTTGTTTTGGCATTTTCAGTGTAATGTCTGTAACTTAGGAGGGAGCTGGGGAGATAGCTCAGCGGCATAAGCACCTGCTTGGCAAACTTGGCAGGATCCACTTTTCAAAAAAAATTATTTATTTATTTATTTATTTATTTATTGTGTGTGGCCAGCTTAGCCCGCCTGGGGGCGGGGCTGGCTGGCATGTGGTGCTGGGGGATTGAAAACCGTGGTCCATGTGCGTTGCTAAGCTTGTTCTAAGTAGGTGCTTTAGACCACTGAGCCATCTCACCAGCCCAGCAGGATCTACTTTTAAGCAATGTTATGCTAGTTTACAGGTAGTAAGAACCTTATAACTTCTATTCCTACTCTCTGACTTTGTGCTGTGTTTTTTTTTTTTTTTTTTAACTTTAAAAATGTAGATGTGAATCTATGATTCACTTTCTTTTTTCTTTTTTCTTTTTTTTTAAATGTGTTTAGTACAGGGTCTATAGGATCTCACTATACAGATTGTACTCGGTAGTGATCCTCCTGTTTTCAGTCTCCCAAGCACATCACCACACCTAGGCTCAGTTGCTGTCTTAGCATGCCCCAGGGGGTGGGACCAGGGATTGAACCCCAGCCCCTGAGCTATCTGGATGGTCCTCATATTCTTTTTTTTTTTTTTTTTTGTTCCTCGCATGCCTTCAGGGCACGTTTGGCCAGCGGGAGAGTTGTGAGGTTCGAACTCCAGCCACCTGAGGCTGACAGCTTTGTGGAAGCAGCCGCTTAAAGGACTGAGCTAGGCCCAGGCCCCCTCATGTTCTTATTTTCACTGTAAATTGTCAATTTTAAAACAGGTTAAGGGGCCGGGGAGATAGCTTAGTGGAATAAGCACTTGCCTGGCAAGCAAAAGGACCTGAGTTCAATCCCTGGTTCCCAATAAATAAATAAATACATACATACATACATACATACATACATACAGGTTAAAATAATGAAACTTTTTAAATGATTACTATTTTTACTTTATTTTTGTAACTATTAGTACTTAACCATTTCTAGTGTTTTGTTGCAGACATACATTTCATTTGTTCTTTTCTGCCTAAAAGACATCATCCATTTAGCGTTTATTATATTGTTGGCCTTCAGCCTTCTGTTGTTTAGTTCCTTCAGCTTTTATTTCTGAAAAAGCTCTTATTTTGCATTTAGTCTTAGAAGATATTTTAGCTGGGTGTGGAATTCTAATTGGTTGATAATTTCTTTTAGTACTCTTCTATTCTTAGATTACATTATTTTCAGAGGACATCCCTTTCATCCTTATCCTTGTGTTTTAGTACATAAGACATTCTTTAAAAATATTTTTACAAATTTTTTCAAACTTTCTCCTTACCATTTTCCCCCTCTGTATTTAGTACCAGGTCTACACGGTCTCACTACACAGATCCGACTCATAGTGATTCTTCAGTTTTCAGCCTCCCAAGCACTGGGATTACAGGCATGCGCCACCACGCCCAGTCTCAGTTGCCCAGTCTCATTTGCCCAGTCTCAGTTGCATCTCAGCATGCTGAGCATTGAACCTGGTCACTGAGCCTGCCTAAGCAGGCACTTTAGTATGCTAAACTATCTGGCTGACCCACCATTTTTTTTTTTTTTTTTTCAGTACTGGGGATTGAACTCAGGACCCTGTGCTTGCCAGGCAAGCACTTATTCTACTGAGCTATCTCCCCGGCCCACCATTGATTTTTAATGATTAGCAGTTTGATAATGCATTGCATTTAGGTAGTTTTCTGTGTCTTGGAATTAGTTGAAGTTCTCAGATATGTGGACTTAACTATTTTCCCCATATTTGTAGTTTTCGTATTATTTCTTCAGGTGTCCCTTCTATTTTCCTTTGGATATTCCACTGTCATACAAGTTATGATAATTAATATTTCCCCACAGCTCACTGTTTTCTTTTTAAAATTTTATTTATTTATTTGTGTGTGTGTGTGTGTGTGTGTGTGTGTGTGTGTGGCCAGCTCAGCCCACCAGGGGGCGGGGCTGGCTGGCATGTGGTGCTGGGGGATTGAACCGTGGTCCCTGTGCTTTGCTAAGCTTGTTCTAAGTAGGTGCTTTAGACCACTGAGCCATCTCACCAGCCCTCACTGTTTTCTTTTTGTTTTAAAAATGTCTTCATTCTTGGAGTGAGTCACAGTAGATAATATCTGTGCTATATTCTTATGGTTGACCTAATGAGACATTTGTGGCTTTTACAAGACACTTGAATAACACAGTACATAATTTTATTTTAAAATTTTAACCAGCATATTATGTTTATTTGTGATTGAAGACACAGCTTTGGCTTTGCTCTTCCTTCTGTCTCCTGCTTACTGGTACATATGGCAGAATCTTGTAGAATAACTTGAGACAATCACACCTTTAAAAAAGTATTAACTGCTATTTCTTTGTTTACCTATTATAAAATTATGATTTAATTTTAAGCATAATTTAAAATTTTTGATTGGCAGGGTGGTGCACTCTTATAATCCTAGTGTGAGGGAAGCTGAGGTAGGAGGAATCACTGCCACTTCGAGGCCAATGTGGGCTGCAAACTAAGCTCAAGGCCAGCCTGAAATGCATATTGAAAACCTGTCTCTAACAAGACCAAAATTAGAATTTGATTTTTTTTTTTTTTTTTTTTTGGCTGTCTCGGGAGGCCTTAAGGGCAGATCTGATAAGACATGAGGATCTGGGGATCAAACCACAGCATCCTGAGCCTGACTAGAATTTGAAATTAGAATATTTTTTTTATTTGCAGTCAGTGTTATTTTACAGGTTATTGGTGTTGCATCTTATCAGAGGATTAACTCGTAGTTAGCGATGAGCAAAAATAATAAATATTCTAAATTACTAAGTTACCTATAAGTTATAATACAGACCAGAGCATTTATACATGAATTTAAAGATTCATTTACTCAGTAGTATCTCCAGTAGTAAAGAATGAAAAGATCGTACTTTCTTCAATTGAGTACTGTGCTGTCGGCTTTCCATTAGTATGACAAAATACCTGTGGTAATCAACCCATGTGGAAAAAAGATTTACTTTGACTTGAGGTTTCAGTGCAGGGTCTCTTGATTCTCTAGGAAGTACCAGTGGTAGAGGATATCTGTTCACTTCATGGTGTCTGACTAGCAAAAAGGAAAAGGATTTGGGGTTCCAATGTAGTATTCCTTCAGAGTGTAAACCTCCCTCTTCCTCCCAATGACCTATTTCTTTCTGCTTTACCTCTTAATGGTTCTACCACTTCCCAGCAGTGGCACAGTTGTGCAAACAGCCTTGAATCCTTGGACCTATCCAGAGTACAGAATGCACTAATGCAAGGATTTGTACTTATTGGTCCGAATTGCATTAAAGACAGTTAAACATTATGATCATCTTGAATAAGATGTTTGTGCTATGAGGGGCATGTAGGATGAGAATCTGAGAAAACAGCATCATACATTTAGTAAACTCTTGCATGTTTTCCATGCTCTCCCATGTCCCTTTGTTGTCATTGTTACCCTTTCTCTTCCTGGAATTTGAGTTGTTTACTGTAGAATACCCTAAAATTGTATTGTGTCAGCAGCATGTTATTGAACTGCCTCCTTCCCTTCCATTTTAAAATTAACTTTCAATCTGGAAGGTCTTGTTTGACTCACTTTAAAGTCAGTCTTAGGCCGGCCTGATAGCTTACCGGACTAAAGCACCTGTTTAGGCAGAGCACAGCAGCCAGTGTTAGATCCCCAGCTTGCATGCCAGCCCCGCTCCCAGGCTGTGCTGAGACAGCGATTGAGACTGGGCGTAGTGGCACGCACCTGTAATCCGAGCACTTGGGAGGCTGAAAACAGGAGAATCACTATGAGTCCTATCTATGTAGTGAGACCCTGTAGACCCTGCCCTAAATACAGGAAATAAATAAATAAATAAATAAATGTTAGAGTCTCTGAATTAAACCTTCATGGCCTTGGGAGGACAACTTACTCTTGCCTTTTTTTTCCCCATAATTTTATTGAGAAACAAATAACAATGAGACAGTTTCAAATCAAATTGGTAGGGCAGTTTCAATAATTAACACATTGCATACTCTCTTCCTAGTGGTTATTTGCTGTACAAGATGCAGACATGATATCCTATTTACAAACGCCATTAGGACAAATCCCTCTATTCATTAAGAGAATGTAACTATATATTTATCCTAACCATTTTGAATCCACAGATACAAAATGGACATTCATCTGTATCCCCTTTTTCATTTAGTTCTGTCATTTGAATATTATAGGTGTGTTAACTCAGCAAAGTATTCTAAAAGAGTCCAGTAGTCCATAATAGTGTTGGGTCTTCTGCTTCACTGGTAGTGTCAGAAATTGTTGACAAGAGTCCCCTACAGCTCAACATAACAGCATGGCTTTACTTCTTATACTTTGTTTTTATACTTTTCTGCTGGATGGTTAAGACAAGATAAAGCAAGACCTATGCAACGAGAGCTGTAGCTTTTGGATCTGATAAGGTCAGTCAAATCCCCTCAGAATTTATCCTGAGATCCTGTACCTCAGATTGTACATCTTTTGTCAGTGTCAGTCACGTGGATGAGTCACAGCCATTGCTTGGCCAATGTGCTCTCTGTGAAAGCCTGAGAGAATGTTTTCTCTCCATGTGACTCTCCTTAGGCACGCTCTACATCATCGATCACTTTCCTCTTTGGCCCCATAATCTCCTTCATCAGAAAATTTGGGACACTAATGAGTTACATGATGTTACAGTACAAGTTCTCATATGTCCTGAGTCTTAATTGACCTTGGAAAGCTAGGGCCAAAATG